>NW_016158352.1:67753-78045 GCF_001687245.7 Rhagoletis zephyria | reverse complement strand
AAAAACGCTGCATAAGGGTGATATCATAGTTTTTTTTTTTCACAGAATTTCTTTCCATTTCCAGCGGAAACAGCACACTTTCCAAAAAATTCCGTTAACTCGCCTTGTTTAATTTACTACAATAGGTTACCGCGGGTGCTCAAAACAGCCCAGGCAGCATTTCTTATGCTATAAAAATGGGTAATAGAGAGCGAATAAGTGCCACTTTCGGATCGAAAATGTTTTCTCTTCGTGCCCGAAGCAGCCCAGACTTTGTTTCCGGGCACAAATGTGCAAATAGTCAACAACTGTTGTGGAAATAAAAAATGCCACAGAAGTTTCAGAAAATGTAGTTACAGTAAAACCCGCTTAAGTACTACACGAAAAATTTCAGCTTTTTGAGGTACTTAGGCGGGTTGGGTACTTAAAAGAACCCGTTTAAGTACCTAGGTGCGGGTACTTAAGCGAACATAATTATAGTTGTAACTTCTTTTAACTTACATAAATGAGCCGTTCAGTGCACAAATTGATTAACACCATCACCAAAAAGTTGAGAGATGCGATCAAATAATGTACATTATTTTTAAAAATTCCATTTATATTATAAAATCAAATAAATAACGTTGTTATAGATATTATGTACTATTGTATGTTATATAAAGGTTTTATAAACGTAATAAGTTGTGACCATACCAGGCAGTGCTATCGCTGTCAGTTCAATTGAAGTTTTTCACTTCACTTTGGAAGCCTTCACTTCATTTCGCTTCGCTTTACTTCACTCTCCACATATTAGATTTATCATCAAAATAAATAAAAATTGTTTTGAAATAAATGATTTATTTAACTAAATTCGACAAACTTTTGCTAAAATCCATATAATGATAAGTATGGCAAAGTAACTTTTCGCAAAAAGCTACTAAAAAGACGCAAATAAATCTCCAATCTTGCATCGGTTATATGGAAGAAGTCGTTTTGATTTTCATTTTCACATGTACAGATATAAAGCGCACAAAAGGGAATAAGTGGGTAAAGTTTCATAATTATTTAGTAAATATTTGACGAAAATAACAATTATGTTTTAGTTTTCATACATCTTCAATTTTACAGCAAAAAGGAAACATTTAAGTGAATCTGGTGATCCCATTGTTGCTGTGTATCTGGTGACATTGTTGCTGTGAATCGATAATCGATATTTTAGTGTCATTTCATCAGCGAACTGTAATTTCAGATTTTCTTTCCACAGCGTTTGAGAGATTGTGATTTTAAAGATATTCTAGCACTAAATTTGCACATGAACACAATAAATTATAAATTGATAAAGGTTAAAGATTACTTTTATTGTGATAAAACTATTATCGATTAAACAGTCAGCTGATAAATAACCTAATCGAAAAACCCCTCACCCCTAATCATGCTTGAAAGACGTCACTTCGATAATCACTTCACTTTTCCATCCAAGTCACTTCGAAACACCTGACTTTTAGTGTGTTTTCACTTCGCTAGAAAAATTTCCAAACGGCAGCCAAGTGCTGTGACACTTAAATTTAAGAGTTTTCAGAAAGTGGGGTTAATCGATGTGTGTACTGAACAGCTCAAATAAATCCCTGAATAAAACAAGAACATTTAATGAAGTATACGCATTTTAAAACCAAGATCGTAGCATTATTTAAACACATATACACATAAAAAAAAACTTTATTAAAAAATAGATAAAGCAATGTTTTTTAATTTTTACAATAACTCAATTCTTTAAAAAGTCATTGATTATAAATATTTATATACACATACAGTTTGGACCAAACTCTTATGTTTACTAATTTTTGATATTTTTCAATTAAAATATAGTTCATTCCGTAACAAATACCATATAAGCCTAAGCTTAAAATTTTGTAGAACCCTGAAAATTCATCAAATTTTCATCAAAATTTCAAGCTTTTTCCTCAGAAGTGACCCCATTCGATTTGAGTGGCAAAAAATTACCGTAGATTTTTTAGAATTTTTTTGCCGAAGATGCTGCGGTTTTCTTTACATAAAAATAAACTGAATAACATTTTTACCTAGTCATATTTTATAAAAACAAAATTATTGTTACTATTTTTTTTAGCTCCCTGCAGTTTAATACTTCTACAATCGTAAAATTATTGCTACTCCCTTTAGATACGACTATAAATTATAATATTTCCCCATATGGTGTGGAAGATTCTTATAGATTTTCCCCATGTACGTTCGTTTGTTGCCGTATATAATCGTAAGTGCGCTTAAATTTTACCTCTCCACATATTTTCGGGTGCCCGGGTGAAATCATCAGCCGTATAAAATACTATATAAAGTGTATATGCTTGTTTATATTTGGCACAATTTCAAAGTAAAGGATATATAGGAGGTTAAAATAAAAATATTCGTTATTTTAAAACACTAATATTTTCTAAACTAAAGACAATTTATTTGTCTTTCAGCTGATATATAAAATGTAAATGCTTTTTTATATATTCAAGCCAAAAATATTAAAAAACATTATTTTTTCATAAAATAACCTTTTTTGAAAAAAAGACATAAATAACGATAAAAATCTTTATATTATTTAGAAAGTACAAGTTCTTAGCTTTAATTTGTTATACTTATTTAGTTATGATTTGCTTTTGAGTTTTCAGAAGTCAATGATAATTAGTTTATAATTATTTCTGCGTAGGAGGCCTTATAGGCCCGTCAGAATGGGTACTTGTACGTCAATAACGCAAAAGTATGCGAAGGAAGTGGCGTACGTAACGTAGAGATACGCCACAATGAGGGTGTTGCATCTGCAAACAAAAATCAGCTGTTCCTTATGGGAGTTTACAAAAGTCAATTTTGCAGTAACAATAGCAAAATATTCACACTTTTTTTACTAATATATTCACACTTCTCTTGATGTCTTCGTCACTATCTTTGACTTTTCGGAGACAGTTTATTGTCTGGACGTCTACTCTACTGAAAAAATGTGACTATTAATACATATTCTCAATTGTCTTGCCTTGTGTAAACGCAGGGTTATACAACTGTCAGCAGTGACGGACCTACGTGCGTCAAAAGTTGAGTGTTGGCCAACGTTCGTTGGGTCCGTCGACGCAAGGGTTACCAATCTGACGCTCTCTATGCAAACACACACAGCCTACTCAACTGTCAGTTTCATCCTTGAGCGGAACGTACGCAAAGTACCCATTCTGACGGGGCCATTAGGCCGCGCTAAGAGATCATAACACTTACCATGATTCAATAATACAAGGTTCGATAAACTGACAGTTGTCTCTCTCGCACCGCTCCCTTAGCAGTGGCACCGTGTTGGTTCTTTGCAAATTTACATGGAAACAGTGTAGCTTTGGTGTGAAATAGAAGTATAAGCTTTTGTGCAATATGTTTATTTGTATATACATATGAAGCATATTTAACTGATGAAAACATAAACTGTTTTTAAATTGGATTTTTACATCAATCTCATAGTAGTCTTATTTTAATTTTGAGTTATTTTGCAGTTTTTATACAGCTAAATAGCACATAAATTACGTAATTCACGTAGATATATCAATATTACGTTCAACATTTCGTTTAAAATGCCAGATTTCCTGCAAATACAACTATGATATCACCCTTAAGCTTCTGCCCCTCTTTTTTGGCAACACAGAAAGGAGAGAGTGTGGAAAGAAAGTCTGTGCAAAAAAAACTATGATATCAGCCTTACACTTCTGCCCCTTTTTTTGGCAAGACAGAAAGAAGAATTCCACTTAATAAGATTTACGATCCCTAAGCGTGGCCGAAGGCCCCTACGCAGAAAGAAGTGCTGCCCAAAAAAACTGTAATATCACTCTTATGCTTCCGCCCCTTTTCTTGGCAACACAGGAAAGGAGAATTGAACTTTGTAAGAGTTATGATCCCCAATCGCGGCGAAGGCTCGCCTACGCAGAAAGAATTTCTGCGAAAAAAACTACAGATTTCTGTTTTCACAGAAACGAGAATTATACTTTGTAAGTGTTCATGATTCAATAATACAAGGTTAGATAATTATTGACAGCTGCGGTTTGACACTCCCTTACAAAAGTTTGCATTTACGAAGGACGGAGAAAGGGGAAGAATCAAATCTCTTGGTGCGAAAATGGTAGTAGAAAAGTACGCAAAGTAGCAAGTAGTAGTGAAATTCTTAGTAAATTCTACAATTATTTGCAGGAAATCTGGCATTTTAAACGAAATGTTGAACGTAATATTGATATATCTACGTGAATTACGTAATTTATGTGCTATTTAGCTGTATAAAAACTGCAAAATACTCAAAATTAAAATAAGACTACTATGAGATTGATGTAAAAATCCAATTTAAAAACAGTTTATGTTTTCATCAGTTAAATATGCTTCATATGTATATACAAATAAACATATTGCACAAAAGCTTATACTTCTATTTCACACCAAAGCTACACTGTTTCCATGTAAATTTGCAAAGAACCAACACGGTGCCACTGCTAAGGGAGCGGTGCGAGAGAGACAACTGTCAGTTTATCGAACCTTGTATTATTGAATCATGGTAAGTGTTATGATCTCTTAGCGCGGCCTAAGGCCGCCTACGCAAAAATAATTATTATAAAATGATTATCATTGACTTCTGAAAACTCAAAAGCAAATCATAACTAAATAAGTATAACAAATTAAAGCTTGTACTTTCTAAATAATATAAAGATTTTTATCATTATTTATGTCTTTTTTTCAAAAAGGTTATTTTATGAAAAAATAATGTTGTTTTTTAATATTTTTGGCTTGAATATATAAAAAAGCATTTACATTTTATATATCAGCTGAAAGACAAATAAATTGTCTTTAGTTTAGAAAATATTAGTGTTTTAAAAAAACGAATATTTTTATTTTAACCTCCTATATATCCTTTACTTTGAAATTGTGCCAAATATAAACAAGCATATACACTTTATATAGTGGAGAGGTATATGTGGAGAGGTAAAATTTAAGCGCACTTACGATTATATACGGCAACAAACGAACGTACATGGGGAAAATCTATAAGAATCTTCCACACCATATGGGGAAATATTATAATTTATAGTCGTATCTAAAGGGAGTAGCAATAATTTTACGATTGTAGAAGTATTAAACTAAAAAAAATAGTAACAATAATTTTGTTTTTATAAAATATGACTAGGTAAAAATGTTACTCATACGCCACGTATGTACTATTATTGAAATCATAGGCACATTTGTGTGGAGACTCTTTGTATTATGACGCATTTTCATTTGACCATTTGCAACCTTATTTATCAAACAATCAATTACTTGGGAATCCATCGCAGGTTTTGTGGAAATTGCATATTAAAGCGAAAAAAAGTAAACTTGCATTAAAAATATTATGAATGTACGGGCTGCTTGGCGCAAAATCTGAGCTGAGTTTAGAAAACAAAATTCTTCTACACAAAGTCGCGTACAAATTTATTAAAAAAAAATTGTGTCACTGAAAAAATATTTATTCTCACCAAAAATACTATATAATCTATATTTATATACAAGAAGCTTTTTGTAGCACTGGCTGCTTGGTAGTACTGTACCAATGTACTAATGTACTGGTATTGGTACTATGTATTGGTACTACTGTACCAATGTACTAATGTACTGGCTGCTTGGTGCAAAATCTGAGCTGAGTTCAGAAAACGAAATTCTTCTACCCAAAGTTTACGGCGATTTAGGCGGTTTTACAACTGGTCGATGGGCGGCTTTGCAAAAACATCGACGATATGTACATATGTACACATGCATGTATGTATATTCGAGTGTTTCAAAAAAAATTTTTTTTTTTGGAAATTCATAAACGCTGCCTCAAATTATGGTTATTTGTAATAAAAAAAGAAAAACGTGTTTTTTATTTTGAAAAAAAAAAAAGTTTTCTTAGAGGTCGCGCTGGTCGGTTTTTTATAAAAATGCTGATTTTTTTTATTTTCTTGACATGTTAAAATACATGCAAAAATGTACACCCCTATTCTGCAACTCTTTCGTATTCGGATTTTGCTACGAATCGTAGAAATAGTATGCGGCAATCCAAATCGTATTTTCGAACTTTCGAAATTCGAAACAATGGCATGCCTAAAAACGAACGAGTAAGCTTTTTTATGTAATTTTGTACGAAAACAATTCTCTGTCGGAGGCGAGATAAAATATATAAATCGATGTGTGTTTGCAGGAAATATTAGTGGTGTTCATTTAAACAGATAAATTTGCCTTTCCCATATTTGTATATTTTTATCCACTGCTTTATATAAACGAGCAAAAAAGAATCTTTGTTGCGCCTTATCGAGAAACTTGGGTCCGGTTTAATTATTTGTACAATGATTTTCGGTTGTTGTGTCCAAACGCATAACCCGAATCCAAAAACTTTAACATCCCGTGTAATCAAAGGAATAATATTTTATTTGAAATAAATGTTTCAAATTTCCGACCATTAGCTTATTAATAAATTCGGTTTGCACTATGCACTTTTTTGCAAATTTCGACGTGGGTTCTGCGCAAAAATACTGTGGATGGCGTAGCCGGAGTGATATGCACAATAAGTGTTGTATATCTTTGACATGTGGAAGCCCCTCTTCTCCGACAACACAGAAAGGAGAATTCTACTTAGTAAGGGTTATAATCCCTAAGCGCGCCCGAAGGCAGAAGCAAGTGCAACATGTGGTGGACCTATCAAAGTGCATGTCTTCAATGGCTTGGAAGAAGCTGTTATTGCATTAACTGGAGTGAGAACCAGTTCTTCAGGCATAGGAGGAGTTCTGGCTTGTGGTTCAACAACTCAACCGGAAGCTGACATAGATGCGCCCACGGTTACTATGACCGACAGCTGCGCATAACTTTGTGAAATCATTCCCAAGCGCGCTCTTACTCCGCTGCTATAATTGTAAATGCAATAGAATCCATCGTTTCCTTCAAAATATGTAAAATCAAACAATTTTACTATAAATCAGCACTTCATGAGTGTGTGTTTTTTTTTTTAATTCCTTTCCACTTTGTTTTCCTTCATTGAGCTATCTTCGAAAAACAACTGATAGCTGGCAATGCTGCACATGTTTCCGCAAGGGTTGCAGCATGTGGATTTTTCGTTTTTCGTAGCGTATGGTATTAATCGGGAAAAGAGACCAGTAAAAAAGAGATTAGTAAAATTAAAACTTTGATGCTGAACGATTTACGCGTTGTGGGTTTCTGGGTTTACTAATTAGGAACCTGAAGTCAGGTTTTCAAAATTCAAAATGGCGGATCCAAAATGGCGATCCATTCTTTTAAAAAATGGTTGGATTTGTTCAAAAACCGGTACTCGAGAGTTTTTGGGATGGCCAATTACGAATCTGAAGTTTTTTTTTTAGATTCGAAATGGCGGATCCAATATGGCGATCAAATTATAAAAAAATTACTAAAATGACAACATTGGTACTGAACGTTTTAAACATTGTCAAGGGTTGAAACTCGTTTCCAGTGGGTTTCTGGGGTTGCTGATTAAGAATCTGGTGTTCGATTTTTAAAATTCAAAATTGCGAATAAGAGGATTAAACAAATCCAATCATTGTTTTTTAAGTTGGTCGCCATTTTGGATCCACCATTTTGAATTTCGAAAATCCAATCATTAAAAGAAAAATATGGATCGCCATTTTGGATCCGCCATTTTGAATTTTAAAAATGGACTTCAGATTCCTAATTAGCAACCTTAGAAACCCCCTGGTAACAAGTTCCAACCCATGACCATGTGTTAATCGTTCAGAATCAACGTTTTAATTTTACTAGTGTCTTTTCGAGAGCATATTTTCGGGAAGTAGATCCATTCTAACTGTCCAAGACAGGTGTATAATTAAGGGAATGTTCTCTAATAATACCAGATTAATTATATGTAAAAAACCACATTTTTAGCAGCATTTTAACATGTCAATAATATAAAAAAATTTAGAACATCGGCGTTTTTATAAAAAAAACCGACCAGCGCGACATCTAAACAAACTTTTTTTTTTTTAATAAAAAAATTTGTGTATTTTTTTATCACAAATAACAATATTCTGATGTATCGTTTATGAATTTCCAAAAAGAGTGTTTTTATGAACCACTCTAATGTATATGCAAAAATTAGAAGATTGAATTTAAGTACAGAAACTAATGTTTTAATTTACTTTTCTTGTCTGCGTCTACTCAGGCTAGCGGATAGGTGTACATAGTCGCGTACAAATTTATTAAAAAAAAATTGTCTCACTGGAAAAATATTTTTTCTCACCAAAAAGATTATATAATCTATATTTATATACAAGAAGCTTTTTGTCGCATTGCCCGGCTGTTTTTCGTTTAACCGGCACCAACATCTGTATATTACCCGGGTACCCGGGCAAATCGGGTAAAACCCGGGTAATAAAAGCCCCGGGTACCCTGGTATAATCAGCCCTATTATATACCAACTAAAAGACAATTTAATTGTCCTTATTTTTATATCATTATCTTTTTAATCGGTTATGTAGTCTAAAATATATTTATACAAGCGGGCCCATGCGCAGTTTGCTCAGACAGAAATACACAGTAAACTCATCCCTCTTTGTAGCCACAGATAGAAGCAGACTGTTCTAATAGTTCGCGGAAATAATTATTCTTATATACCCCTTATTTTTATTATACATTTATTACAAAGCATTAATGAGATTTATAGTACATCAGAACTTATACTTATTAGGTACATATATAAAAACATATTACAAACTGACTGATATATGAGTGTAATGAGTTGAGGGAAACATGGTGTCACTTACTTTGTATACAATATTGGAGGAGAAAATATATTCAGAATTAACTTTTTGATTAAATGTTTCTTTAACAGAAATAATAATATCTGAGAATCGTCTTACTCTAGTTTAAAACAAATTGGTCTTCTACCCGGAATATTGACAAAGTTCACCTGCACTGAAGCAAACGCAAGACCGTTGTTAAATTTACGGATATTCTCCAAATAGTTTTTTGTGATGTCATCATTGCGCTCAATAAGTTCTTTCAGCTCATCACAGACAGAAATTGGTGGTAAACTCACCTTGCTCTTGTGGCAACAGATGGATGCAATATTATCAGCTGCCTCGCCTGGATAAAGTTTAGCTGAGCAAAACTCACATATCTTCTCCATGCGTTCAGCACAATTTGATTCTATCTCATCGTCTTTAAGGAAGAGACGTGCACCGCAATACGTCTTTGGTAGCTTTTCTTGCCGCCTCCTTGCATTGACATCTTCACTTAATCGCTGAAAATATGATGGCACCAAAACACTACTAAATTGGGGAGTGTTGTTGCCTTTGTTCGGCCCGTTGTTTCTGCCTTTGGCTCCGCATACATTCCCTAGCTCGTTGCAAATAGATCTGCCGTTGTTGCATATCTTGGTTTATTGGAAGGCAATTACGTTTTTTGCGATCAGCTGACGCTCCCATACACTTTTTTCGAGGTATTGTTATGCGTAATTGTATTAAATTGAATCATATAGTAGTAAAGATGGTCAGTACGATCAACAAAATAATTTTTTGAAATTATAAGGTTACCGATTTTATGTAGACTTAATGAGATAAACGCAATATGTCAGTATATCTAATGGAATATTTTTAACTGACAGCGCAGCCTGCTACAATTCTTATTATTTAAATTCCTATTATTTGGATTACAGTTACGTTTAAGCTTGAAGTCACAATAGCACAGTATTTTGAAGTTAAGTGTTATTAAGGAGATGCCACAGATGGCGCGCTTTAACGTACGAATTGTGGGGTTTATATTGCAGAATTTAGTAAGAATTCGTGAATGATTTCATGAAATCATGAAAGCTAAAAAAAGCGGCATAAATATTTAGCAGCTATCAATACTAATCAAAACTTAAAAAAAAATGTTATTTGTAACTTTTTATTTTTATAGTTAAATATTTAAGTGTTTTCTGATATTATTTTAGACATAATAATCTATTGGGGGAAAATAGTGTATTTAAAATTTTTTATAAAGAAATAATGTTTTCTTGATGTTGTATTTAGTAGTAAAGATATATACTCGTATATAAATATATATAAGAACTGAGGAATAAAAAAAAAAATCATTTTATGTTAAAGATTTAGATTTTGAATGCCATCTAAAGTGCACGATGACTCACCCGTGAAAGATTTTATTAGTTGTGACGACTTTATATAATTTTCACCAGTTTATAGTTACGATATGCGTAGTAGCGCGTAAAGCGCGGTTTCAAAATCGAATCCCAATACGATCACAATATGGTTTTCGGCTTTTTTATTTGAATTATGTAAGTA
>NW_016158352.1:64319-67728 GCF_001687245.7 Rhagoletis zephyria | reverse complement strand
ACAGAAAGGAGAGAGTGTGGAAAGAAAGTCTGTGCAAAAAAAACTATGATATCAGCCTTACACTTCTGCCCCTTTTTTTGGCAAGACAGAAAGAAGAATTCCACTTAATAAGATTTACGATCCCTAAGCGTGGCCGAAGGCCACCTACGCAGAAAGAAGTTCTGCCCAAAAAAACTGTAATATCACTCTTATGCTTCCGCCCCTTTTCTTGGCAACACAGAAAGGAGAATTGAACTTTGTAAGAGTTATGATCCCCAATCGCGGCGAAGGCCGCCTACGCAGAAAGAATTTCTGCGCAAAAGAAACTATGATTTCGTTTTCACAGAAACGAGAATTATACTTTGTAAGTGTTCATGATTCAATAATACAAGGTTAGATAATTATTGACAGCTGCGGTTTGACACTCCCTTACAAAAGTTTGCATTTACGAAGGACGGAGAAAGGGGAAGAATCAAATCTCTTGGTGCGAAAATGGTAGTAGAAAAGTACGCAAAGTAGACAAGTAGTAGTGAAATTTAGTAAATTCTAAATTTTTTTTTGCACAGAATTTCTTTCCATTTCCAGCGGAAACAGCACACTTTCCAAAAAATTCCGTTAACTCGCCTTGTTTAATTTACTACAATAGGTTACCGCGGGTGCTCAAAACAGCCCAGGCAGCATTTCTTATGCTATAAAAATGGGTAATAGAGAGCGAATAAGTGCCACTTTCGGATCGAAAATGTTTTCTCTTCGTGCCCGAAGCAGCCCAGACTTTGTTTCCGGGCACAAATGTGCAAATAGTCAACAACTGTTGTGGAAATAGAAAATGCCACAGAAGTTTCAGAAAATGTAGTTACAGTAAAACCCGCTTAAGTACTACACGAAAAATTTCAGCTTTTTGAGGTACTTAGGCGGGTTGGGTACTTAAAAGAACCCGTTTAAGTACCTAGGTGCGGGTACTTAAGCGAACATAATTATAGTTGTAACTTCTTTTAACTTACATAAATGAGCCGTTCAGTGCACAAATTGATTAACACCATCACCAAAAAGTTGGGAGATGCGATCAAATAATGTACATTATTTTTAAAAATTCCATTTATATTATAAAATCAAATAAATAACGTTGTTATAGATATTATGTACTATTGTATGTTATATAAAGGTTTTATAAACGTAATAAGTTGTGACCATACCAAGCAGTGCTATCGCTGTCAGTTCAATTGAAGTTTTTCACTTAACTTTGGAAGCCTTCACTTCATTTCACTTCGCTTTACTTCACTCTCCACATATTAGATTTATCATCAAAATAAATAAAAATTGTTTTGAAATAAATGATTTATTTAACTAAATTCGACAAACTTTTGCTAAAATCCATATAATGATAAGTATGGCAAAGTAACTTTTCGCAAAAAGCTACTAAAAAGACGCATAATAAATCTCCAATCTTGCATCGGTTATATGGAAGAAGTCATTTTGATTTTCATTTTCACATGTACAGATATAAAGCGCACAAAAGGGAATAAGTGGGTAAAGTTTCATAATTATTTAGTAAATATTTGACGAAAATAACAATTATGTTTTAGTTTTCATACATCTTCAATTTTACAGCAAAAAGGAAACATTTAAGTGAATCTGGTGATCCCATTGTTGCTGTGTATCTGGTGACATTGTTGCTGTGAATCGATAATCGATATTTTAGTGTCATTTCATCAGCGAACTGTAATTTTAGATTTTCTTTCCTCAGCGTTTGAGAGATTGTGATTTTAAAGATATTCCAGCGCTAAATTTGCACATGAACACAATAAATTATAAATTGATAAAGATTAAAGATTACTTTTATTGTGCTAAAAATATTACCGATTAACCAGTCAGCTGATAAATAACCTAATCGAAAAACCCCTCACCCCTAATCATGCTTGAAAGACGTCACGTCGATAATCACTTCACTTTTCCATCCAAGTCACTTCGAAACACTTCACTTTTAGTGTGTTTTCACTTCACTAGAAAATTTCCAAACGGCAGCCAAGTGCTGTGACACTTAAATTTAAGAGTTTTCAGAAAGTGGGGTTAATCGATGTGTGTACTGAACAGCTCAAATAAATCCCTGAATAAAACAAGAACATTTAATGAAGTATACGCATTTTAAAACCAAGATCGTAGCATTATTTAAACACATATACACATAAAGAAAAACTTTATTAAAAAATAGATAAAGCAATGTTTTTTAATTTTTACAATAACTCAATTCTTTAAAAAGTCATTGATTATAAATATTTATATACACATACAGTTTGGACCAAACTCTTATGTTTACTAATTTTTGAGATTTTTCAATTAAAATATAGTTCATTCCGTAACAAATACCATATAAGCCTAAGCTTAAAATTTTGTGGATCCCTGAAAATTCATAAAATTTTCATCAAAATTTCAAGCCTTTTCCTCAGAAGTGACCCCATTCGATTTGAGTGGCAAAAAATTACCGTAGATTTTTTAGAATTTTTTTGCCGAAGGTGCTGCGGTTTTCTTCACATAAAAATCAACAGTTTATTCGTTATATGGAAGCGACAAAAATTCTAAAAAATCAACAGTAATTTTTAGCCACTTGATACTTGCATATTGTTACACTGACGGTGGCAATTAATATCGAATAATGAATTTCAAAATATTTTAAAATATTTTAAAAGAGCACTTAAAAGGGGAACATTATAAGTAAAATGGTAAATCGGGTACGAAAAGTTTAGGCAATTATGCGGGTTGGGTAAATAAGCGGGGAGGTACTTAGAGAGTGATTTTCTTCAGATTACATTAAAAAATTTACGGTGCCCAAAGATGTTGGTTACTTAAGCGGGTTAGGTACTTAAGCGGGTGGGTACTTAAACGGGTTTCACGTATTTGCTAATTTTATTAGCCATATAAGATAAGATTATTATCCGTTCTGTTTGGTTTGTTTCACTGATAATTTGGCCGCAAAGTATGGCAGCCGTGATAAATGAATTTATACACAAACAGATATTCTGCCATTGTTTCTTTTAACTTGCTTCAAATAAATAGCCCTTATGTTATGTGTATATTTATTTAAATAGATATTGTGACGAATACTGCGCAACGCGAAGCGAACAACGAGAAATAGGCCGAATGTTCGAGGAATGACGTAGAATGTTCCACAAAGAGAAACGTCAAGTTGGATGAACACTGCGAACAGCGAGAGAAAGAGAATGAGCGATAAACTTCAGAACGTTCTAGAGTTGCCATAAGTACGAGCGCAGGCATATAAGGGCGCCGCCACAGCGAAGTGAGTTAGATACAAGTCAGCAAGCTACAAGTAAAGTGAGCAGAGAAGTGAGTTGCGAATAAGCAAGCTATAAGTTTAATTGTTGTTATGGTCACGCATCCATTGTTATTGCTTTAACAAGTATTGTAAAGTGTTTTT
>NW_016158352.1:44603-64166 GCF_001687245.7 Rhagoletis zephyria | reverse complement strand
ACTGTTCCCTGCGCCATAGCAGAGAAAAGTCATGCCTGTCAAACATCTTCGCTTCCGGCATGGCCGGAAGTATCGGACGGGCACAATTCAAAAATTTCAAAAAAAAAACGTTACAAAAAAGAAAGCTGAAAAAGAACGTTAAATATACCATTTAAAATAAACTGAAAATCAAAATAAACAAAAACCAAACTAAATCTCTGAAATAAAAAGAATGAACCCAAAAAAACCTAAGGCCGAATATAAGGGCGCCACTGGTATTGTTGTGACGCCCGGTGCTGGCCCACCCTCATCCATGGCTACCGTTGCACCCTAATGTCGGTAGCCCCATAATAAAATCCTAATGTGCCTCCCTAACCCAGGAAAAAGGTCAACATTCCCATTTAGTTACAAAAATTTATTTATAATTCATATCCTTAAATCTAATTCTTAAAACTAACCATCCTAACGTCTAAAAGTTCTTAACATTAAAAAAAAATTAAGTAGGCTTAATGTCTAGGTATCTCCTTAAGTCTAGGGTAAGTATGTCAGGATCGTGGAATTAAGGTAAGTAGTAAAGTAAGCTTAATTCAGGTAAGTAAGGTAAGTCCGGCAGGTAAATCTGAAGTAAGTCAGGTAAGTATAGCTGAGGAAAAAAAAACCGAGCTAAATCAATTTAAATTTAGGCTAAGTTAAGGTAGGTAGTGTATGTCGGGTTTTTTCAAAAGGTATCTTAAATAAAAGCAGGTAACCAAAAGTAATTTAGACTAAGGTAAGTATAATACTAAGTTTTAATTTATATTTCCCTGTGCTTATTTTCACATAATATCATTAATTTTATTAAACTATTTTTATTTTTATTATATTATATTGTTGCCTTCATTTTGTTTTATTATATCGTTGTAGTTTTTTTTAAGGTTTAGTTAATTATNGTACAAACGTACATACGTATGTATGTATGTGATGCTGTGCTCCTATAACAATATGAACAAACTGGTTTGCAGATAACTATAACCAAAATGAGTTTGAATGATTTGAATCTTTTCCCATTCGTTCAACTTCTTCCATCTGAAGGCAGAAAATTTAAAAACAAATTGTATATTCATAAATTACAAAATTCAACACGCTGAGTGTTTTGTATATGAAGTAGAAAAAAAAGTTTGAATCAACTCATGCAGAGGTCTAGTATGTATATATATATATATGGTCCTATTAGCAAAATTTAATTTTCGTTTTCGTTTCGTTGTTTTCTATTATTGTTGGGATTTCCCCTTTTTTCTTTTTGCTTAAAATAGATTAACCTTACTTCCTAAGTTCGAAAATTTTATTTAATTAAATTTAATTTTTTTTTTTTAAGATTATGTTTGGGCCCGAAGGACTCACCCACGGTTGCAACAGGCTTGTGTGAGGCTCTGCTGTTGTTGTTGATGTTGTAACCGTTGTTGGTGTTGCGCCTGTTGCTGTGGCAGTCGTTGTCGTTGTTGTTGTCTCGCCCGATTTTTGGTGGCGACGTTGTTGCAACCGCTGCTGACGAGTAGTAGTTGTAGTAGTAGCCGGTGGTTGTGGTTGTTGATGTGGCTGCTGCTGTGGCATTGTAGCGCGTTGTTGTTGCTGTACCGCGGTGTTGATGCTGTCGCCCGTTATGACCGCTGCTATGTGGCGTTGTTGTACCCGCTGCTGTGGCGGTTGTTGTTACTGAGCGCGTTGTTTTTATTGTAGTGCGCTGTTAATGCCGGCGCGCGTTATAACCGCTGCAATGCGGCGATGTTGTACCCGCTGCTGTGGTTGTTGTTACTGTAACCGCGCGTTATTGTTACTATCGCGCGCCTTTGTTTTTGTCCCGCTACTGTGGCGGTTGTTGTCACTTTGAGCGCTGTTTTTATTGTAGCGCGCTGTTAATGCCGGCGCGCTTTATGGCCGCTGCTATGCGGCGATGTTGTACCCGCTGCTGTGGCGGTTGTTGTTACTGACCGCGCTGTTTTTACTGTAGCGCGCTGTTGATGCCGTCGCGCGTTATGACCGCTGCTATGCGCCTTGTTGTACCCGCTGCTGTGGCGGTTGTTGTTGCCGTCGCGCGTTATGACCGCTGCTATGTTGTTACTATAACCGCGCGTTTTTGTTCCTGTCGCGCGCCTTTTATTTGTCCCGCTGCTGTGGCGGTTGTTGTTACTGAGCGCGTTGTTTTTACTGTAGCGCGCTGTTGATGCCGTCGCGCGTTATGGCCGCTGCTATGTGCCTTGTTGTACCCGCTGCTGTGGCGGTTGTTGTTACTGTAACCGCGCGTTATTGTTACTGTCGTGCGCCTTTTTTTTGTCCCGCTACTGTGGCGGTTGTTGTCACTGTGAGCGCTGTTGCACCCTTGTTGTTGCAACCGCTGCTGTGGCGGTTGTTGTTACTGAGCGCATTGTTGTTGCTGTAGCGTGCTGTGACCGCGATTGTGGCGGTGTTGTTGGCTTTGCGCGTTAGTGCCCTGCTGCTGTGGCGGTTGGTGTTACTCTGCGCGTTGTTGGCTCGCTGTTGTGGCGTTTGATGTTGTTGATCTGCGCATGTTGAAGTAGAATGGATCTGCTGGAGAAAAAGATTACTAGTTAGAGCGACTCAGATGGGAGATTTGAAACTAGAGTGAAATTTGTATTGTGACATAGAAAATGTACGCGCGGGTTAGGCCATCCACAGTATTTTTGCGAAGCACACCTACCCCATGGACAGCATTGGCCCTCGTTCAGAAAACTTGTACCCTCCATTCCATGGTGACTGGTGGGACAGTGAAAAGAACTCCGCCTTAACCCCGTGCACTCAAGGATGAATTCAGCCAAAACACTTAATCTTTACGAACGATGGTTTTGTGTTGTAAAGTATGAATTATACGCTTTCATTTTCAATAAAAATCGCGTTTATATAATACTCATAGAAATATTAATATATTTAAAATTAGTACTGGTGGAACATCTCCTTGTGACTGGTGTGAGGTAATTATGCATGGAATAAAAGCCTCCATAGACAAAAGCACCGTACAATTAACCGTTGCTGTTTGACAACTTACTTTGTCAACTGTACTACCCTGGCATAACCAACAGCAGCTCCTTAGCCACCACTTACACTTATTATACATGAGGAAGACTTACCTGGCTCGTGCTAATGATGATGGTTGTGTAGTTGTCGTACGGCTCCATATGCCAGTGGCTGGTGGTTGCTAGACGCCGATCTCGGTACGGTTGCTCCGCATTTGGCCGCACTTTGCAGCAATTGCCAATGTCTTTTGGTGTAGTTCATTCACTTAGTCTTCCATACTTTGTTTCACACATGTGTTTGTGCAGGTGTATATTGCACGGAGTTGTGCGTCTCGAAACTAGGTGTCTCGCCCCCAGTGGATTTGCACAATTTTGTCCTTAAGTGTATAAAAATGTTTTTTAGTTTCGCGCACACGATTTTTTTTCCGCCCACTGGGAATTTGTTTTCTGCACTTCTATAAACTTCTCACTGCACTTTTATTTTCACACTTATTGCCTTATGCAACCAATTCGTCGCCGATATTTCTTGCACTATATATAAATGTTTTATGAATATACCAACGCACTAAATACAAAATTTTATTTTCCCTGACTTTAGGCCAAAACACAATAGCGCAGTGGCAGTGGCAGTGACAGTTTTTAAAATCAGCTGTTACTGCTAATATTGGCAGTCAATGCCGCAGCAAACACAATACGGCGTTGTCAGTGACTGCTTTTTTTGACATTCCCTTTTGTTTGTTTACATTTTTGTTGTTGCCTTTTAGGCTTCAGTGACATCAACAGATGTTGGCTGCGTTTCATTTATGTCAAATTCAGCATGCGAAGTTTGCTGCGATGAAGGCAGTGGCAGTGAATTTAGAATTTGGGCTAAACTGAGCAGTACTGCTAGCTGCCACTGCTGTATTGTGAGTCGCTTCATTGGACACCACACTTTCTAAAAAACAGCTGATTTCGAAAAACTGCCGCTGCCACTGCCACTGCGTTATTGTATTTTGGGCTTTTCGGTTTACGCGCAACTGGTGGTTGTCGATTCAGAACTTCTTTGAAATGGCCGATGGGGAGTGTTGCCAGCTTTTTATACCCCTGCACTGCGGATATATCCCATTTGGAAGAATAACGGGCACTGCGTCTGTTGGACTAGTTCCGTTACTCTTCCAACTGGAATTTGCCGCAGTGCAAGGAGGAATGTCAAAAAATAATGTTCGAGGTGGTCCGGGGTTACCATGTCCCAGTTACACTGAGCCGAACCGGTTGGTAAGCCGCCCTTCAACAGCTTTGCTTCCTCACAGGATAAAATCTATTGGTTTTCAGCTGTCACAATGACATAAGTCATATCAGGGCGATATTTGTGCGGGCTTTTATATCTTGACATCCGCTTTTTCGAAGTATTTCTACCGGGCTTAACTGCAAAAAAATATCTCTGAAAATTGCTAGAATCCAAATTTCACATTTTCGTGGTGAATACGAACGTCAGAATTTTATCTAGCTCGTGGAGCGAGGTCAAACTTGACAGCTTCTAAATGTAATCAGCCTTATCATGAGCTTCATTTTCTCCGAACCGGTTCACTCTCCAACTTTTGATTTCCATGCATTTACTATGGGCGGATGAACAATTTTCGGGCGAAACTCAGGATAAGGCAGAATATTATGGACGGTAATAAAGAATGAAAATCGAAATTGAATCTGATAAAAACAAAAGAACGTACGTTACTTGCAAGTTATAAAATATATGTAAATTTGACAATTTCAGTAACACACAAAAATAGAGCTTCGCACGAGCGTGTGTCTGGTTTGTTGCGCAGGCCGTATGTCAAAATATGAATAATAATACCGCCAGAAAGTTTTAGTGCAAAGGAAAACGTAGCTGTCAACTAGTAATTTGTCGCAATAGATGCCAAGATATAAGCCCTGATATGTATTGTGCCCCACATTCCAACAGATGTGTCAAGTTATAAATTCCATCATGTGAAGACGGCAGTTACAGACAGCTGTCACCAACTATCACTAGCCTCCGCTGGTAAACTTTTATTAACCAAAAAAAAGTAGGCGAACAGACCTGAGGAACTGGTGACAATTAGCGACACCCGTCCGGAGGGAACACAGCTATCGCAAAATGGCAGACCAAGGCGTATTCAATAAGGTGGTATCGGTACGCCAACAACAAAATGTACATGTATTTTGTTTTTGCTTTTGCGGCGAGGACTGTAAAAATTTCATAGGAATGATGTGAAAGAGAACAAAAACAATAAACAATCAACTGCTCCAACCAATCAACAGCAGCCATTTGACATATGAAGCCGCGAGGCGAAGGAAAATAAAAGGGTGCTGCTATCACCTGTTAAATACGCCTTGTGGCAGACATTCCATGCAGTTTTGGTGTTGCCATACGCTCTAGAAAAACTATCAGATGGTGAAATTTATGGCACGCTACCGGGTGCCCTATACGCCGAAGAATAAAGTATTTATATTTTGTGCGGCGAACAGTAACCCATAACATTGTGTTAACAAGTTTAGTAAAGCGTTGTTATTGCTTTAACAAATATTGTAAAGTGTTTTTACTGTATTAGCAAGTATTGTAAATTGTTTGTTGTACAATAAAGATAATTGTACTACAATTTGGTCATCGCTAGCATTTATTTAACAATCCAGCGATACGAGCCGAAGCAAATTTGGGAAAAATCCCTCAAGGTTTCAAGGATAATCGTAACAATATTATCTCGTAAATATAATTTTTCCCCATTTTGGTTAGTTTCTATAATTTCTTTTTCTCCGAGCTAGTAGTATAAAGTTAGTGATCTAGTTTAGTGAGCTTTATAACCACGGAAAACACGACTATTGTCGCATGTGTAAACGAAAAGAGAGTGTGGGTCGTTCATGTAACGGAGTGCGTAAACTTAAAAGATTATCTGATTGATAAAATTATCGGTTTAGATGAATACCACTATTGTTTAAAGTTGATTTGTTGATTCCGGGCACGAAACGTGGGTTTTTGCGTTTCCCCACGCTCTGGGCACTTTTTGCACGTGTTGACACATTTTCGACACTTGTGAGAGATTTACTTATCTTTACGCTTTAATTACAGAAACAGCCCGAAAGGCGTGTGGAACAAAGCTAATAAGTGTAAGATTACCCCTTGCACATAAATACATTTATATTTCCTAAATAATATAAAGTCCTTTAGCACTGATTATGCTTTATTTTCCAAAAAAAGGTTATTTTATGAAAAAATTATGATTTTTTTCGTTTTTTTTTTAATATTTTTGGCTTAAATATATAAACAAGCATATAAATTCTATATATCAACTGAACAATAAATTAAATGCCTTTATTTTGACATCAATACCTTTTAAATCCATGTTCTGACCGATAACGAAGACACTTTGAATACGAGTTTTAAGATTGTAGGCTGAAGGCTGTCCACACCGATTGTTAGTGATTTCGTTGACTTTTCTTACATCTTTTGATTACAGTTTTGCTATACCAAATCAAAACCAAAACACTTTCTTTCATATTCTTTTCATTTACAACCTTTAACTTTCATTCTCATTTTACTTTGACCAGCCAATTAATACCATGTTCGGACCGACATCGAAAACATGTTTTCGATGCTTTAACTGGTTTTCGACCTAAAACGTGTGTTTTCTTCCATGTAAAATCTGTCAAACGAACTCCAATTTTCGCTGAAAACTACTTGAAAACTCACGTTTCACTCATTCCTATTGGTCTCTTCACTTGTATTTTAAATATATTTATCGAAGAGGAAGTCATACTTTATCATCTTTACTACGTCAGTTGGGATTTATTGTCAATTGGCTGGCCAAATTAAAATATGAACAAAAGAAAATGTTTGCTAATGATAAGAAAATAAAAAACACAGATTTTGATTTTGGTTTTTCGTAGAAAACCTGTAAACAAAGGATGAAAGAAACGTCAACGAAAACACTAATACCATGTTCTGACCGACAAAGAAAACATGTTTTCGTTGCTAAAACTGGTTTTCGACCTAAAACTTGTCTTTTCGTCCACGTAAAATCTGTCAAACGAAAACCAATTTTCGCTGAAAACTACTTGAAAACTCACGTTCACAAACAATCCCAAAACTCGGTATCAAAGTGTTTTCGTTGTCGGTCCGAACATGGTATAATAATAAATCCGAAATGGCGCATGAACCAAAAATACAAGATCACGTAAGAACGCGACGTTGTATTTGTAACTGGTTTTGAGAAAAAAGTTTGCGAAAGCGGGTTCGTCAGCTGAGCGTTTGTTTACATCACAAGCACCACTATTTTACACTTTTATTCAAGTAAAGAAGAGTTAATTCAACATGACAACACATTTTAAAGCATTTTGTTGCATCATTTTACCTAAATTGAGCGTTTAAAGTGGCTGACAATAATTTTGGCTCATTTTGGTTTTCGTTGTTTTCTTTGCTTTGTTTACTTTTCGCCCGTTTTCCAGTGAAACAAGATGGCGTAGAACCCGCTAAAAAAATCTACTTTTTCACTCTCTTGTTCTTACGTGATCTTGTGTCTTTCGTTCATGGAAATGGCGTATGAAAGATGATAAAATATGACTTCCACTTCGATAAATAATCGAAAAAAACTAGTGAAGACACCGATTGGAATGAGTGGAACGTGAGTTTTCAAGTAGTTTTCAGCGAGAACTGGTTTTCGTTTGACAGATTTTACATGAACGAAAACATAAGTTTTAGGTCGAAAACCAGTTTTAGCAACGAAAACTTGTTTTCGATGTCGGTTGTGTGATGTTGTGTAAGAAATGTCAACGAAAACACTAACAACTGGTGTAAACAGCCTTCAGCCCACAATCCCAAACTCGTTTCCAAAGTGTTTTCGTTGTCGGTCAGAACATGGTAATATAATATTTATATAATTTAAATCATCGTAAGAAGTACTATCGATCTGCATTTTGAGTTTTTCGATAGCTGAACGGTTGGTTATCAAGATGTATGCCGAAGAATTTGCTATGGTGCAAAAATAAATTGAATATTGCTGTGCCAAGTATAAGTATACTCTGCGTTTAACTCATATATTATATATAAGTATAAGGGTCAGAATACGCCAAAAATATCATGATTTACAAAGTGGTCTTTAGAATAATCGGTAATTTAGTGAAATTCAATGGCACTAAAGGATTTTTAATAATTTTGAAAATTGTTCAAGTTATAAAGCATGAAAAGGCACGATTACGATAACCGGGGCGACAAATTTTGAACAGTAACGTCGATAGAGGTTTTTGAAGCAAGTATAACGGTATAATTTTGTTTGATGAGAAACAAAAACTACAGGAGCTACCAAGGGTGAAAGGTGAATTCATAATTTTTTTAAACCCAAATATCTCGAAAAATAAAGCACGGATTTCAGAATCTTTTATGTCATTCAGTAGGAAATATGAATACCTTTAATACGATATACAAATGTTATATACATATTGTAAAATTTTTGCAACTATTCAATTTAAATTGCCTTATTAAAAGGTGAATTCGTAATNATTTTGAACAGTAACGTCGATAGAGGTTTTTGAAGCAAGTATAACGGTATAATTTTGTTTGATGAGAAACAAAAACTACAGGAGCTACCAAGGGTGAAAGGTGAATTCATAATTTTTTTAAACCCAAATATCTCGAAAAATAAAGCACGGATTTCAGAATCTTTTATGTCATTCAGTAGGAAATATGAATACCTTTAATACGATATACAAATGTTATATACATATTGTAAAATTTTTGCAACTATTCAATTTAAATTGCCTTATTAAATATATATAAAAATTTTAAAATTCAATAGTATATGGGTAAGGCTTCCTCAAGTGGGCACCAAATTTACCAACATTAATATTTTTCAATGATACTCAGGCAGCGCCGAGTTTTGTAGTCGAACAGTACACTGTGTAATTTTTGTTGCAAAATTCCAAATAGTTTTTTTTTTGATTTTTAGGTAATGATCAATTTATGGTAGATTCCTTTTGGTATTTTATAGGCTTATTGATCAGTACTTTTATGTGCAAGAAAACACTGTTCTTCACGTTTTAACCCGACGTTTCGCTAAATTTCTTAGCATCTTCAGGAATTTTAAAATTTTACGGCGGCACGAAATGGCGACCGTGACCATGAGCATATGCACCAAAATGAAAGCAATTTTCTGACACCCTGGACGGCAGGCGTGACCAATAACCATTATCTCGTGCGGCTCAGTGCTGAAGGCGGTGCACAAAGTCTTATTGGGGTGGACAATAACGGGGAACAATACATCATCACAGCCACAAAAAAAGCGCCCCGCTGCATCTAGCTCACTTCCATTATACGGCATAACGGAAACCCCTGCCCCCACCAACAGCAGCAGTACCTCATAGCTCGGATAACGCCATATATAACGGCACGTAAACGGCACTTTGCGGGATATAATGGAGAGCTCTGCTGCCACCAACAGTAGCAGTAGCAGCACACAGCGATACATATATGAATAACGGCGACTGACGCCAAATAAATAAGCGGCACAGCACTGCTATAAACCGATGTGTGCACGAAGCCACGCCACTCATGTAACGGTTTACGAACACCACGCCACCAAAAATACAGTCGTGCAAATACTAAAAAGCACACGATTTCACTCGCTAGTCAACGCAAAACCACCAGACATCGTAATAAATACAAAAGTGGTAGGACAACAACAACAAGCATTTTTCACGTACGTTTTTGGGAAAAAGCAGTAAGCAGATTAAGGCGATGGATGAGACTGCAGCGAGGGAGCCAAGCAGCGGGTGGTTCGTTTAGGTTAAGACACTTAAATACATACACATGGGCGTAGCCAGGTAGGGGCAGGGGGAGGCCCGGCCCCCCCTAACTTTCAAATTTTTGCCTAGACATTCAAAAATAGTACCACGAAATGCTTGCTTGATAATTTCGGCCCCCCTAAATTTCAGGGTTTTTCCTATATATATACTGTATAACAAATTATACTCCCAACGCTAACAAAATAATTAGTAAATTGATTTAAAAAGTAGATATGTGGATCATCCGGTTCTGTATCAAGTTATTATCTCTAACTTCAAACCACTTCCATTTTAAAAGGGTAAAAACCTGGCTGCAGTCGACAATGAGCAAAAATTGATTGAACGGAAACTATAAATAAATTTATAGTTCAATTGTTTACTACTTTGTCTTTAGGTTTGTGTCTTTTCTAAGCGTACGACGAAAGTTTTGTATCACAGAACCAATCTGAGATTATTGATAAAACTAAAGACCGGTTGGGTGAACAGCCAAGACGTTTACTTCTTAAGTGTGACAAAACAAAATCAAGTAATATATTTAGCATAAATAAATATACCAGCCTAAAAAAAAATCTGCGTACTCAAAATGTTCAATACGCCCTCATATTTATACATACATACATATGTATATCATTTAACATTTTGTCCGGCTATTTGGTTTATTATACAGGTATGTAGAGCGAATTTAAAAAAATTCATCAGGGTTTAGTTGAGATATTCGTTTTTGGCCACTATGTTTTGTACATTTCCCAGTACTGCAAAGCTTTTGACTGCCATTCACCTGGGAGTGGCCAGAAGTGATTCGTGTGCTTACGGTTCAAATCGCAGCTAACTACGCCCGGATATTTATATCCATGAATACTCTGGGTAGCGACCGAACGCTAGTTTGGGAGCGAGGTAAAGTGGGAGGGCGTAACACCCTGCGTACGCTGGGGATTAGTCGGGATGGTGCTTCTGCCCAGCTGGTTGAAGTCCTAGGGAAAATAAAGGCTGACATCACCTCCATCCACGAAATGCGATGGACGGGGCGAGGAAGATAAGCGTGAGCCTTGCGACGTCTACTACAGTTGCCACGTAAAGGAGTGCAATTCGGTGTGGGATTTGTGGTGGGAGAGAGACCGGCGTTCACTCTAGTGGACGAAAGTCTAGCCACAATCCGCATCAAAGCGAGATTCTTCAACATCTCATTCATATGTGCCAATGCCCCGATGGAAGAGAAGGACGAGGCATCCAGGGCTCTCTTAGCTTAGAGCGTAGAGGGACACGTATAAAAATCGTGCTTGGCGACTTAAATGCCAAGGTGGGCAACGAAGGGATCTTTGGTGCCAGTGTCGAAAAAATCAGCCTCCACATAGAAACGGCGGGCTGAGGATGATCCACTTCGCCGGGGCCCGAAACTTGGCAATATGTATTACTGGGTTCTAGCATAAAAAGATCCATCAAGCTATTCTCATTTTCGTTGTTGGTGTTTCCGACAGGGTAGGAGTGTGATGTATTGTGGAACGATTTTCCTTCATCCCTTGTCAAATTTGGTTTGGAGACAAACCGGTTTCGGCGTTGTGCCATCTTCAGTGTCATTTTTCGTTCTCTCAAGCTACATGGATGTCTCCACATCGAAAAACGGGAAACCAAATCGAGCATGTTGTGATAGACGGAAGACATGCTTCCATGTTTTAGATGTACATACGTACACTCCGAGGGCCAAACATCGACTCGCACTACTATATTGATGCATCCAATATACGACCTAACCTCGGAGAAGCAAAAAAAGGGCCCCCAACAATGCAGGGAAAGTTCAACGTCGAAAAGCTGCAATCAAAACAGACGGCCAATGGATTCGGCGCTCGACCCTCACACCTGCTGTGAGAGAGCACTCTTCAACAAACCGACTTGCGCGAGCAGTGGAACCACATTTCCCGCTAATTACTGGTACGATCACGAGTGTGAGAAAATGCTTGAAATGCTGTCCGACAGAAAAAACACCCGAAATTTTTAGCAGAGAGTTGAGCGACTTACGGAAGGTTTCAAGACTCTTGTATGAACAACCATGGCGACCTAGTGACCGATGTCCAGAACGTACTCAGATTATGGAGGGAACACTTTTCGACCCTTTTGAATAGCGGAAGCACTTCGAGGTCCCAGTCGATGACGATGGAGTCGATATCCCAGCGCCTGACTATGAAGAAAAGTGCCAAAGCTGTTTGAGCTGACGGCCTGTCAGCTGAGCTATTTAATTACGATGGCAAGGAGGTAATAAGGTGCATGCCCGACGACTGGAATTCAAGTGCGCTCTGCCCAATCCACAAGAAAGGCGACCCCGCCATGCGTACCAACTACCGCGGGATCAGCCTTCTAAGCATAGGTTGCAAGGTCTTATCGAATGTATTGTCTACCATAGACCAGGTATTCACAGTACGCCGAATCTTGGAAAAGACCCGCGAGAAAATGATCCGCACTCACCACCTATTTGTCGACTTTAAAGCCGCTTTCGACAGTACTTAAAGGTATATGCCGCTATGTCTGTCATACGCCTGTGAAAAATGACGTTGAGTAATACCACCAGCTCTGCTCTGTTGCCTTTCGCCACCAGACGGGGTTTCAGACAGGGCGGCTCTCTTTCATGTGGCTTCTTTAATCTGATGTTGGAGAAGATAATAAGATCTTCAGAACTGAACCGCTTAGGAACAATTTACTACAAGAGCGTACAATTGCTGGCTTATGCCGATGACACTGACATCATCGGTAAGAAAAACCGCGAAGTCTGTCCTGACTTTTCCAAGTTGGACAAGGAAGCAAAGCGAATGGGTCTGGTGGTAAACGACGACAAGACGAAGTATCTCCTGTCATCAAACAAACAATCAGCACATTCGCGCCTGGCACCCACGTCACTTTTGACAGTTATAATTTCGAGGAAGTAGAGAATTTCGTTTACTTGGGAACCAGCATTAACACCTGTAATAATGTCAGCATGGAAATCCAACGCAGAATCGCTCTTGCCAACAAGTGCTGCTTTGGACTGAGTAGGCAATTCAGGAGTAAAGTCCTCTCTCGACGTACGAAAACCACATTATAAATCACTCATCATGCCCGTGCTGGTATGTGGCGTATTAAAATACAGCGGCTCAACTGGCTTGATCATGTCGTTCGAATGGACACCGACGCCCCAGCTCTGAAAGTATTCTGGCTTCACTTGGCATTTCTAATAGGCGTCAGTTGGTCAAAATCGCTTTGGCGGTTACAGCGCCAAAAAGGAAGAAGAGGAAGAGAATAGATCTATAACCTTATCAGTCACACAGTGTTATAATCCCGACGAAATCCTTGACGGTGGTACCGGGAGGGGAACGGTACATGACGGTAGGAATTTTAGTATGGGTTAAAGTCTCACACGGACGGGGTTAGGCTTTCGAGGCTTCCTCCTCGTAAAATAAACATGCTCAGTAAAAAGTTAACAATTTAAATCGACGAATAGTTTTATATCAACTTTTGTGAACTTCTGTTTATTTGTTTTTTGTTCAACATATTTACCTTTATTGGTTAAAATAATTTTAAGCTATAATAAAAAATTTTTTATTACATAAGTAAGTTATTGGTTTTGACTTTTTTATTTTGTATGAGCCCCCCGCCCCCCCCCTAACTTTCGTTGCGGCTACGTCCATGTAACATACATATATACTTATGCATATTTCTGCATAAAACTACCTTTTAAGTGACATGTGCCATCGAATTTTTCTTACCACAAGTGATTTTTAAACCTTTTCGATAGTAATTCGTTGAACTTTTCAAAAACCTTTTGACATACTAGCTTGTAAACACCGGGGTGACTAATTGCACTTCCAGTATCCTTTTCAAAATTTGTAAACTTTCTTTTCTTAAATTTTTGACTTTGGTGAACAGTGGCTAGCAGAATAAACTTTTTCTTGTATTTTATTAAACTTAACGTGTTATGACCAAATTTGACGAAGAATTTAATGAAAGTTATACAGAGTTTTTAAAAAATACAAAGCGAATTTTGCGAAATCGTCCTGTTTCGACAAATGTAACAAAACTTAACGAGTATAGAGATTCGCTTATATGTTCGTACAATAACATTTTAGTACACGTCAAGGGTCATAACGAAAAGTGTGAGTTTGGAGAAGTCCAGATAAAGTTAATACGCTGCAAGGATATTTTAAGGAAGTGTTTTAGAAAATTGAATTGTCAGATTAAAATTCCATTAGAGCCTCTAGCGCTCATTTGCAAAACAGATTTAGTTGACTTTGATACCGAAGAAGTGTACTCCGACGCAAAATCACAAGCTTCGGTAAGTTTTTCTATTAAAAGAAGCGCTTCGTTACCAGGAACAAAGGTTCGCTAAGTTTATTAGAAGTTCTAGCAACTGCAACTAGTTCACCTAATTTTTCAATTTATTTCAAAGCTTTTACGGAAATGGCCACAGCAGAGCAAAAGAAGTCTTCTATAAGCCTTTGTGCTTCGATTATTACGGAAAATTATAATGGGGATCCGCTAGCGCTCGAGTCGTTTTTAGTTAAGATTAGCTTGATTGAGGACTTAGCTGAAGAAAATTTTACCAGTACATTGTGAGGGCCAAATATCCCTGAAGAATTTGGCCCACACAGATACCCACCACCAAAGCAGCCAGCCGCGCAACAAGCCACAGCAACACAAGTCATAGCAACACCCGACAACCTCTTTGTTGCAATGACAACGCAACATCACACAGCAGCATGTAGCTGCGCGACCACGCAACATCAAGCACACAGCCTATTAAAGATACAACACACGATTGTGAGAAATAGAGAGTGTGCCTATCGCGGTACCGCTAATCCACTCTTTGTGATTTTGACAGAATCAGTTGTGTGCGTGACGTGATCTTGCTGCAATTGTTGATTGTGAGCATGCGAAAAAACCAAATAATAATTTGAATATTTGTGCATTAATATTTCTGCGTGGTTTTAAACAATTATTGAGGCATTACAAAGCAAAACGAAGTGTGCAGTGGTAAAGTGTAATAGTGAAAACAAAAGGAAAAAGTGGAAGCAATTCTGCCGGCGAGGAAATGCATTAAACACCAAATCGAGCTTTGTGCTATGTGTGTGAGCTATGAGCTTCTACCTTGTTCTACCTTCTACTATGTTGGCCTTTCCTTGGTGAATTGTAGTAGGTATATTTCCATGGTAAATGTAGGGACACGATATCGAACCGAAAGTATCGATATGGTACCCATTTAAAGTATCGCTGGAAAAATATCGGGTACCCATTAATATCGGAATAAAAAGACTCGATATCGCAAATATCGATACCAAAATCCAAAAAAAGAAATATATGAAAAAGTGATTAGAAACCTCCGAGCGTAACATATCGTCCAAACGCCCGCGTGTTCTAATCCCGCCACATGAAATCCTAACGATAGTAAAAAATGTCTGTTCTTTAAAGCCAAATTTATATCGGGAAGAGTTGATAATCAAATAAGTCTTGAAAGCAATTTTTTCGCATTCTCTTCTGTGTTTTCTATTTGCTTCCAGGCGCGTCAATTTTTATTGAATTCAAGTTCGTGGTTCTTTAAATGGGAGGTATGTGCACTCTTCCGTTTTCTTCTCACCTCCTTCGCCTTGGAACGAGCAGACTTTAAAGCAAGACTTGACGTGTCTGAAAGCTGACTAATTTGAGTTTATGACATTCGGTACGATCCTAGGATTCTGGTACTCGATTCCAAAAAATATCGTTTTAAAGCTATCGACTAAAAAATATCGGTATCGAATGCCAAAAGTATCGATATGGTGTCGTATCGTATCGAAAGTCGTGTCCCTAGGTAAATGTGACAGTTGCTGGTTTAGTTTGCAGGCAATGGCATACATACAAAAGCAGTTTCTACAGGTTCTACAGAACTTCACTACCTTCTTATTTTTTGTTAGTACCTGATTCTTTTTAGTGCTGGTATGAGGATAAGGTCGCCAGGCGCTAATTTAAGCTGCATCTTACCGCGCTGTTACGTACCTAATACAAAACAGTGCCCAAATTATTATAAATTTAAAAGTTCAGCTTAAATTATGTTATACATATAGTCTGTTCCTTTGAACTTCGGACTAAAACCAGTGGAACTGTCAAACTACAATTTTACGCTCTCAAATGAGAGTAAAAGGAGAACAGATGCAGAAGTGCATAGGAACGCAAAAAGCACTATTTCCTGTAAAAACGTCAGACGGTTTGTTTACATGTCATTGGTACTACACTGATTGGGCTGAAATATCACTAAATAATTATTAAAATCTATACATATTTTAATATTTCGTTGTTTACTTCCATTTTTTTTAACAAATATAAGGGTCTTTGCTTTCACCGCTTTCTGTTTTTGTTTGCACATGTAAATCAGCTGATCGTTTGACACTTTTCATGAACTTACAGGAAAAAAAATCTCCGGACTAAATCCTGTAACTTCTGACTAGGAACAGTTGCTCAGTTACTCTCTCAAATGTGTTCCCACTTACAGGTTTTATGTCAATAGGAACGACTTCCTGTAAGTTCTGACTGCTATTGGAACAGACTAATAGTGTTCGTTGCAGAGCTGAGTCACTTGTTCCTTACCTCGGGTGGGGGGTAACAAGTAATTCTCAGCAATGCTTGAACTACAAATACTCTTATTTTAAAATTCTCTACCCCTTACCACTGGTGGGGGGAAGTAGAGTCTAATAAAATAAGAGGTTAGTACTTTCAATATTAAAAGTTTTACCCCTTACCGCTGGTGGGGGGAAGTAAAACCTTAATAAGGAAAGAAGAATACAAATTATTAAATGCTTTACCCCTTACCGCTGGTGGGGGGAAGTAAAGCATACAAAATAAATTATAGAAGAAGAAGAAGAGTGTTATTGAGAGTCTTTACGATTCTGCTCTGTTTATTAAATATTTTCCTTTTATATACAAATTCTAGTTCTATTTTTCTTAACTAATTGTAAATACATATGTATGTGTGTGTGTATGCACATGTTGTTTTGGTATGTACTATTTACAAACCAACGCTTTGGTCTTATCATAATTTTAATTTTAATGCTTGCATTTGCGTCGGCTATATGTAGACATGCATATAATATCAATGCATTTTCTAATGCATGTATGTATGGGTGTATGCATTTGTATGCGCGAACATTACCCTGCAGTTTTTCTGACTAAGGACTAGTGATTTAACTAACACAATATCTCTACCTACTTCTCAAGGGCATAAGTAATGCATAAAAGCGATAGTTAAATTATTTTCGGTATGCTACTGCTGCTTTTTGTTTGTATCTGGCGCCACTTGCTTGTGTTTTTTGTCTGTTGGTAGAAAGTGTGCCATGGAAAACGAGATTATCCCGTTATTTCTAATTTTTTATATACTCATTTTTTCTGATCTACTTCTACTCAGTTGATTTGTCGTGGTTGCAAGCGTCGTTTCAATTGTTGCGTGCAAAAATAATTAAAGTGGGTAAATGAGTAAATATAACTAAAATAAACTAAAGTTGTAATAATTTTACTATAATAAGTTAAAATGAGTAGCAAAATGCATTTGAGAAGATTGATAAAAGCTGAAAAGGAAAAGTACTTAGAAAAATTGCTGTCCGTAGGAAAAGAAAGTGCTAACAGTTCAGAGATAAGTGAAATGGAAACAGAATTAGAAGAGGCGTTGGTACAAATTGAATTAGTTAACGATAATGTGCGTGAATATGAAAACTTAGGAGTTTTAAGTTTAAACGACAAATTAAAGGGGTGGTACTCTGAACATAAACCAACGCGGAGATGTGCAAAAGATTTGGTTAGGATTCTCAAGGAGGAAAATTTGAACGTTTCAATGTTTTATAAATTCGATTGTTCAATTAAACCAGAAATATATTCTGTAGCTGGGGGATCATACCTTCATGTAGGATTGACCCAACAACTTAATAAAATATCTAGCGTTGTCCAGCTGCCTGACAATTTGGTTATAGATATAAACATAGACGGCCTTCCTTTATTTAGGAGCTCAAGAGCTCAGTTGTGGCCCATCCTAGTATGAGTAAACAATTTAAAAAATCAGCCCGTATTTCCTATAGGAGTGTTTATTGGTAATAGCAAACCACAAAGTTGTGATGAATACTTACAAAAATTTATATTTGTGTTCACGAATTTAAAAGAAAATGGGTTGCAACAGTCAGGGAGAAAAATTATAATTGATATTAGGGCAGTGATTTGCGATGCTCCGGCAAGGGCGTTTGTTACTGGCACACCCTCGCATACATCCCGATACGGTTGCACAAAGTGCACCCAAGTAGGAAAAAAGATTGATACACATTAACCTACAGCTCAACATCAGGTGTTTTAATAACAGACGAGGACTTCGCAAGTAGCAAATATCCCGACCATCATGTAAACTCTTATAAAGCAAGAAAGTCAACATTCGAAATCCTTGGCGTATTAATGGTCAAGCAGATTCCCTTAGACTGTATGCATTTGGTGGACTTGGGTGTCATGCGAAAATTTTTGTTAAGAATTATTAATAATAAAGTGTCTTTTAATATTTCAAATTCGAACAAAAAAAATATGTCTGATAAGTTGATATCAATGCGTAAATATATTCCGAATAAGTTCGCTCGTAAGCCTAGAGCTTTAAATGAAATTANTGTCATGCGAAAATTTTTGTTAAGAATTATTAATAATAAAGTGTCTTTTAATATTTCAAATTCGAACAAAAAAAAAATATGTCTGATAAGTTGATATCAATGCGTAAATATATTCCGAATGAGTTCGCCCGTAAGCCTAGAGCTTTAAATGAAATTCTAAATTGGAAAGCCACCGAGTTCAGGCAGTTTTTGTTGTATACGGGTGTGATTTCTCTAAAGAATGAAGTGCATGATGACATATATTTTGAGTTCTTGCTGCTGCATTGTTCATACAGACTTCTATGTTGCTCGAAGCAGTGTTAACAAAATTTGGAATCTTCACAGACTATGCTTAACCTTTTTGTGCAAAACTTTCAGATTTTATTCGGACAAAANTACAGACTTCTATGTTGCTCGAAGCAGTGTAAACAAAATTTGGAATCTTCACAGACTATGCTTAACCTTTTTGTGCAAAACTTTCAAATTTTATTCGGACAAAGCAGTGTTTCTTATAACGTCCATAATTTGCTACACCTCAGAGAAACTATTGAACATGTTGATAATCCGACAGAAGGTTCATCCTACGCTTTTGAAAACTACTTGCAAGCCCTAAAAAAATCTGTTAAAAAACTGATGCATCTGAATGCAACACTGTTCCTAAGAACTGAATAACGAATCTGTTTCTTAAGATCCTTCGCAAGTTGACGTTTGCAAACTACAGACCACTTCGCTTATATTACGATTTCCGCTATCACGTGTTCTTACTTAAAATTACTGAATATTGTTAACAAATTAGATTAATAAATACTTGAAGTTACAACAAATAACTGGCGACGAGGTAAAGTCAGTGAGTTCACGGAATCGTAATAAACTACCCGAGGCGTTCGATTGAAGCGTAAAAAGGCAAAAAGGTAAAAAGCTGCATTACCATGGAAGAAACTCTCGGGAGACTGCTAAAGCAACAGCAGGACTTTTTAGTGGACGTATTGAGTACAAATAGAGCATGGATGATTGCACAATTGGAAGAGCAAAAAACAAATCTTGCTAAAATGCAAGAAAATCCTCGTGAGCCGACCATAACCTCAACAAATATATCCGTGCCAGCCTTTCCACCGTATGTGCATACAAAGCAAAGTTTTGACTCGTACATCGCACAATTAACCCAGCATTTCGAAGCGTATTCA
>NW_016158352.1:34614-43601 GCF_001687245.7 Rhagoletis zephyria | reverse complement strand
CCCTGATAAGCAACTACCGTCTGTGATGATACAACGCCTTCAGCGCTGGGCATTACTGCTCATGTCCTATCGGTATACTATACGATATAGGCCAACGGATAAGCATTGTAACGCAGACGCTCTATCTCGGCTTCCAGTAGGGCCGGATGCCGAGTTCGACCAAAGTGAAGCATGCATGCAGGTCGAATCTGACCTAACTGCTTCACCACTTAATGTGCAACATCTGGCAAACCTAACTGCAAAGGATCGCACTCTTAAACAAGTGTGGCGATTCATCGAAAAGGGGTGGCCTGAGAAGCTTCCATCGCAACACCGCGAGCTACAGCCGTATTTTGTTCACCGGCACGCGCTTAGTTTGGAAATGGGGGTCATTATATTGAGAACAGAGTACACGCGTGTGGTCCTACCGTTGACGGCACAAGCAACCGTCCTTGAATTGCTGCATGAAGGACACTGGGGTATGACGCGTATGAAGCAAATGGCGCGTCAACACTGCTGGTGGCCCTCTATGGATACACACATAGAAAAGAAAGTTTCACAATGCGAAATATGCCAACAGCAAAGTACATCTTCACCAGCTCGAGCATATACAAATTGGCCTGTAGCTGAACGTCCATGGCAGCGCATACACTTGGACTTTGCAGGGCCGTTTCATAACGCTACTTGGCTTATATGCATCGACGCATTTTCGAAATATCCATTTGTAACAAACATGGCCAGTATAACGGCTAAAGCAACGATCGATGCCTTAAAAGTAATATTTTCTGTCGAAGGTCTGCCTGATACCATAGTCACGGATAACGGACGGCAATTCTCAGCGGCCGAGTTCCAGGTTTTTTGTAACAGCAATGGGATTACGCATCTCACCACTGCGCCTTTTCATCCGGCATCGAACGGCGAAGCTGAACGCTTTGTGCGCACCTTTAAGCAAGCCTTTAAGAAAGCAGTCGCGGACGGTAAAAATCATTTAGATTCGCTACTAACCATTCTTAGCACTTACAGAACTTGTCCCATTGGCAGTAGCAATAAGTCGCCGGCGGAATTGCTACATGGCCGCCAGCCAAAAACACGGCTTAATATGCTTGTACCCACTCCCACTCAAGGGTCCAGGGCCGGGTCGGAATCATCGTACGCTGTTTCGACAAACGTTTACGCCAGGAACTATGCACGGGGTCCACCGTGGATTCCTGGTGTAATTCAAAGCAAAGTTGGCAGTATGATGTATCGCGTGAGTACGGACCAAGGCTTACTCCGTCGCCACCGTAACCAGTTGAAGGCTCGCCTATGAGGACTAAAGGGAGGGTTCTTGACTAGGTGCGGAGGGACTGATGCATCTGAATGCAACACTGTTCCTAAGAACTGAATAACGCATCTAATGCAACACTGTTTCTTAAGATCCTTCGCAAGTTGACGTTTGCAAACTACAGACCACTTCGCTTATATTACGATTTCCGCTATCACGTGTTCTTACTTAAAATTACTGAATATTGTTAACAAATTAGATTAATAAATACTTGAAGTTACAACAAAAACCAACACTGATTCTACAGCAAATATACAGAAAAATTGTTGAAGAAAAGGCTTCATTTCCCCCTTATGAACGCGAGCCTAAAATATTAGGTAAAAATGATGAATCTTGCAGTTTTCAGGGATTTAAGCTTAGCTCCAAAACTCCAGATAACTATTGTTATATAATAAATAATATTCCTTTTCTAGTTCATTCATTTAGCCGCGACCAAGGCGGCAAAATTATAGGGCGACGATTAAAAAACATTCAAAACTTTTATAACGAGCCAATTGGTTCAATGGCTATAGGAATATGTGTAGCAGATAGTGAGCCTTCTGATATACATGAGTCGTTTTTACTTAAAGATGTAGAATCTAAAGGAATTGTTTTTCCCTACAATAATAATTTAATAATAATGCCTATGCTGCACTGCTACTCATAATTTTGTTTAATATTATAATAATAAAACAACAAATAAAATAACTATCTTTTATAAACTACCAATGAATTTCCACACGCAGCACAAGTTAAAAAATGGCTGGCCTACCTAAAAAAATAAAACGCATCGCACTGCAACCCGACAATAATTGTAAGTTTGATTGCCCGCAATTTAAACTGTCACTTCGAATAATAAATTTCGTATATTACACTGACCTACATACGAAATTTATTTTTCTGTCGAAAAAATATTTACAGTCACGGAAAAAAAATTACAAAGTTATATTTTCAGATTCCATTCCTATTAATGAAAATTGCAACGGATCAGCAGAAACAGAAAAGCAATCCAATTGCAGAAAAAGCGGCATTTTAAAAAGCTTGCAAACACTCGCACCGAATAATTTACATATGTATATGTAAAAGCAAAACGCTTATAAAAGTGAATTTATAAATTTATTTTATTTTTATTAAAATTGTTTGTAAAAATACAGTTCGTACTTCACCAAAAACATAAAAACCAAATCTCTAAACTTTGTGCAAAACTCAGGAAAATTCAATTTTTCTAAAAAATCTGAATAGAAAGTTGCAAATTAGTATGCAAAGTTTAGAGATTTGGTTTTTATGTTTTTTGGTGAAGTACGAACTGTATTTTTATAAAAAATTTTCGAAAATAAATTAGAATGAAAAACTTTGCATATATTGCGAAAAATTCTCTGCGCGAAAACTTTAGTCCGGCACTGTATATAAAACTATGGGGTTCATATATATTAAAAATGTAATCAAAACCAAAAAAAAAAAATACCACTTAACATGTGAAATGTATTTAACTTTTTTTAAGACTGAATAAAAATAATTTAACTTGATTTAAAAAAACAGAAAACTGGTTTTAATGATTTGCTTCAGTAGTGAAATTCTTTGCTCCTATGGACTAGCGAATTCTTTTGCTTTCTGTGGCTATGAAATTAGATAACCTTTCGTAGTTAGCGAAATTGCTGGACTTCTATGTCTAACGAAATAGCTTATCTTCTGATGCACGCGAAATATATGGTATTTTGGGGTAAGCGAAATAGCTAGTGCAGAGTAATGCAAAGGGGAGACAATTGACCCCTTCGTAGGACATGTCCACGTTAAATTCGCCAGTTGAATACATGTAAAGGAGATTGGCGCGGAACTAGTGGTGGTTCTTGGGGGCCAGTATTATCGCTAGTACGGAACTAGCTCCAGTGAACTGCAGGGTAGATTAAAAGAGATCAACGCATTGATATCTTATTTCGGTTGTGTACAAAATATTGACAGTTAAATGTGTTACAATTTATGGGTTTTTGTTCATTTCTCATGTTTATGTATTTTACTTTTCTTCTATTCGAAAGTGGACTGTATTTTCTGTGTGTCAGTAAGTATTATGGTAAGTATATGTTTTTTTATGTTCAGTTTTATTACCCTGGCAGATGTATGTATGTATGCATACATGTTCAAAGATGTTTGAACATATTGCCAAGGGCAAGTGATTATTTATGTACTGTATACTAAAGATGTTCAATTTATTTTACAATTGAACATCTTGCGGGCGGCCAATACTGGTGGGAGATTCAAATTGAATTTTTAAATTGGTTGTTTTCTTCCGCATGAATTTCACGTAAACTACTAATAAAATAATAATAATTACTATACATATTATTAAAGATGTGTGACTTTCTTCCTCTTACGCCAAATCTCAGGAAACTCGCCTTGCATTTTTGGCCGTTTATGATGTTTATCCCACATTTTGCCAGAAGGTGGACCTGCCGGGGGCCTAGGAGTTTGCCATTTAACTGTATCAATGGTGTTATTACCCGTTATGTGATCGATATTTTGTATCTCATCATTACCGCTACATCCGCGATGACTACGCGTTGTACTGGTACCAGAATGTTTGATACTAGACTTCGCATCAGGTTTGCTGGTCACTGATTTATTTAAATTTGCTGCTGTTTTGGATGTAGATTTTACTGAATGCTGCTCAACGTTGCCTCGGTTTTGAACTTCCTTGTCTGGAGATTTATTCAGTACATTTGTTCCAGTAGATTGAGTGTTGTGCTATATGTTGACATGCATATAATATCAATGCATTTTCTAATGCATGTATGTATCGCTGTATGCATTTGTATGCGCGAACATTAGATTAAAAGAGATCAACGCATTGATATCTTATTTCGGTTGTGTACAAAATATTGACAGTTAAATGTGTTACAATTTATGGGTTTTTGTTCATTTCTCATGTTTATGTATTTTACTTTTCTTCTATTCGAAAGTGGACTGTATTTTCTGTGTGTCAGTAAGTATTATTGTAAGTATATGTTTTTTTATGTTCAGTTTTATTACCCTGGCAGATGTATGTATGTATGCATACATGTTCAAAGATGTTTGAACACATAGATAGAAGCCACACTCATGCATTCTCTCGAAAATGGTACAAAAATCGCCAAATAAAAGCTGTGGAGTCAACAGCTGTGGAGTTTATGGTGGTTGGCTACCGTCCACAAATATAAATATGCACTCTGCATGGCTTTTTACAATGTATGCTTTGGGGCGAGTCCAAAAATTCACTTTGCTGCAGACCTTCCTGTTGGTCTACATGAAATTACAAACACTGTTAATACATCCATTTTTTCATGTGCTAAAAATCGTACTTACCTAAAGGGCTAAATGTCCAAAATTATTGCTACGTGTTCCTAATTAATCAATCTTTGTATGTTTATTGATTCCTGCAAAATTGGCCCATGTAATATTAATATTAACACATTTTTCTGCATTGTTCACATATTTTTATATGCGTTTTGGCATTTCTCTCTCCCAATTGCACCAAGATGACGTCACGCAAAAATTACTCTCAAAAATCCTCTCTCATAGGCGCAATCTTGTATTCTATCATTCTTGGATACAACACAGTCGCTCAACAGTCAGTCAGCACAGAGCTGTGGTCGCGACGATAACTACGACAGAACGGGAATTGCTTGTGCATAGATAAATATCAACACAAGACATCCCCCACTCAGAAGAAGAAAGAGAACCGTGAGCCCACCACAGCCTACGTGAAGCCACGTACGGGCGAGACTCGCGGTCAGCAGAGCGTCGTCAGAGCGCTACTCACCTACGTTACCAGAGCGCTACTCTCCGGCGTCGCTAGAGCGATACTCATTGGCGCGAGAAGAGCGCCACTTGTCAACGACGTCAGAGCACCACTCTCCGGCGTCACCAGAACGCCACTTACCGACGAACCCAGAGCACCGCTTACCTACGTTAGCAGCGCGCCACTCATTGGCGCTAGTACTAAAGCTACGCTACTACTACATAACGGGCCGGTAACGGGACACGGAGTCGTTACCCAACCACTGGAAGCGACATTACTGAAAAGCGACATTGTGATTTTTTTGTTACATGTTCCTTATAGAAAATAAGAAATTTAGTCAATAAAGTACGATTTACCGGAGCCCCGTAGCCTACAAATTTATTGTAACGAACCCTGGACACGGCGAGTATACCCCACCGATATAGAAGAAGCGGCGGGTCAACAAAACGCTTCGTTACAATTGGCGCCCCAGCAGGGACCCTTGGCAAATCATATACATGCAAAAGAAAAATGTATTTTGAACTAACGACGCGAGTAAACTGGCGGAGCTAGTCAACACAACGTGGCGGGCCAATATATTGGTGCTCGTATGTATGCGCATACATATGCATATGAATGTGTGTGCATCAGTCTATTAATACCCCGTAGCGAATGTCATGCATTAGTCACTTAAGAGTCTTGTACGGAAAAGTTACGTCTTAAATGACTTTGAGCTCCGTTTGTATGGAAGTCGTTCATGACTTTTTCATATAAATGGGAATTTCGTCGTTGATGTCATCTGCATGACTTGGACATGCAGTGGTCATTTAAGACATTCAAGCGACAGTATCTTGCAATGGACTTTATATAAGTGACCGCTGCAAGACATTTACTACGTTTATACGCATGCATAAGTCGCTTTAATTCATTTCGCCACGATTCAAAACATATGTGTAAACTGAATTTCAATTCGCTTTGAAAGAGCGAAGTGTTTTGGCTCACACTCCATTTCAAATCGGTAGTTTATTTCTCCAGACAGTTAGAAAGAGTGTATAAACACCGCTCTCACTCAAAGCGAATTGGAGATCAGCTGTTCCGCTCAAATTCCAAATAATCGCATCAGTATTTAAAAGCTGATTAATAATAATCGTTCTTTTTCTTTGCCACGATTTTATAATGCCGAATAAAACTAGATTTTTATCACTTTCCATTATGTTAACTTATAAAATGTCTAATGAAAACAGCTGATTTTGTTTGCTTATGAAGACGGTTACTTTGATGCCGATGTAAAGCCGTAAGTATAAACACTAGAGCGAAATGTGTACGGTGTCAATGCACTTTCAATTAAGTCTATTATTCTGTGCGTATAAACGTAGTAGTTGTCTGTTATAGGTCTTTGATAGGAGTACACCTGCATGACATTGTTACCAGTGTCATTGTCAGCTATATGTCGTTTAGGATTCACAGCAAGTGCGACGATGTCACTAAATCCTCATTAGTGACGATGTTACCGGTGACCATTTTCGCTACTGGGTATCGTTGAATTATTTTAATATCTATTGCAAAATTTTACACAGACAAGACTAACAAGTAGAAAATAAAAAAAATAGAAATAAAACTTTTTAATATGCGTGGTTTTATAAATGAACTAAAAAGTAACTTTTGATTTTGAAATGTTAGCAAAAGTCATTACAAACAATTTATGAGATTAAAAATGAAAAGCGTGGGGCGCATGCATGCATGTAGTACTTCTATTTTGGCAGTAAGAGCTACTACCGTCCGAAAACATTACAGTACAGATATATCAATAAAACCGTACAAAAGAAAAGGAACCAGTGTTGCCGTTTTAGCCCTTTGGTGGCTAAATTTAGCTACCACATACTTTTTTTGGCCACATAAATTTAAAAATCGAATGCTCCTTACGCTTTCATCCATACATACTGTAAAAGTGTGGGGCTGTTAACTTATCTGTTAACGATTTAACTATAGTTTAAAATAGATAAGTTCACGGCCCTTAATATGCCAAATTTGTTAAACGACCCATCAAGTCGATTAACCGTGTATGTTCTTGTGGTGTGATTGTACCGGCATACTGGTGTCGTGAGTGGTGAAATTAGCTCAATGTTCTAAGTAAAAAGTATTTTGGCGGAAATTTCTTGGCCTATATGAGTCAAAGCCGTGTCTGTGGAAGATAACGTTCACGATATTGCAGTTGTGAATTCAAAAAAAAAAAAACAATGCTTAAAAAAATGCTAGAAAAATTATGAAATTTCGGCTCTAATCATTTCGATCTTTTCTCAACCTCATTTTTAAATAAATAAATATTGTATCAGCATGCTGGTAAGTTATATGCTTCGAGCCTGATGGTACAATCACTTGATGGAACCACCAAGCTGGTGTCGTATATTTCCCCTTTTATACAAAAAGGTTTTTGGTTGGATAAAATATTAGCTTTTTTTCCAGAGTTCATTGTTTTTATATATAATTACTTATTGAAAATGTTTACGTATGTAAGTAAAAAATTTTAGCTACCATTTTTAGCCACAACGATTTTTTTTTAGCTCTTTTTTAGCCCTTTTTTAAAGGAATTCGGCTACCACTAAAAATTATGCGCGGCAACACTGAAAGGAACACATACGTTTATGAATAAACATATACACAGCACATACATTCGCATTTGCGAATGCGAATGTGTACATGGGCACAGCGTCCATACTAATGTTGTTGAAATGGCTCTAAGTCTGTCTAACCAGGATGCGGGCAATAACCGTCTTTTAGTTTCAGGCGCTGAACGGTTAAGTAGTATATCAAGCAACATTGATGGGCCTCTAACAAGTACTGCTAAAAGTCGTATAAGCAACCTAGAAATAATTTTAGATTCCTCCAGCGAAAGCAAAAGCTCGGACGTAAAATCTGCAGACATTAAAAAATGTGAAATAAATGCTCAATTGAAGGCCTATCTTAAAGAAAAACGGGCTCATCTCGGTGAAAATCCTCTCGAATGGTGGAAAACTAAACAAAAATACGACAAATTGACAGATCTGGCCCGCATGAACGGGGAACGTCAGTGTGAGCGGACGTGTATTTACTGCGCTCCGCGATTTTTGTGCTTGCTTCGCTAATTGTGTAAACAAATCAATGTGCTCGAGACAGTGACTCTATTTTGAAATAAAATCTGTAGAATTAAACAAGATGCCTTGTTTCTGTGGTCTAAAAGTTGACCGTAACAACAAAGCTAAAGTTCAATGTGCAAAATGTAGTGAACTTTTCCATCTTAAGTGTGCCGGTATTTCTCCTGCTGACTTAGATTATTTGATCAGCTCTAATAGCAGCTTTTTCTGCAAAATATGTTCGGACATTCGCCGAAAATCTCTCCGTTCTCCCCCTCCGGCTCTTGATGTGGTGGAGGGCGCAATTGCTATTAATTCGCCTGCTTCAACGAACTTTAGTGCAAATATTTTGCCCCAACAACAATTGCCTGAGAACCCGGTCGCAATGCAGAAACACAGTGAAAATGGACAAAGTGAAAATGAAGACAATACTGCAATCTCGCTATCAATAGTTCTCAAAGAAATTGCTACTCTTAAATCTGAACAAGTTCGTGTGACTGCTGTGATTAGTTCTCTTCAAGCGGATAAACAGTTGTTGATAGCAAAGTCAGATGAATTGCGCTCAGATATAAGAACAATGCAAAAATGCCTAACCGAAGAGGTCACCTCAGCCCTTGCGCTGCTTACGGCTGAGATAAAAGACCTTCGTGCGTGTATACATGCGTGTGGGTGCCATGACGCGAAAAAGAAAAATGCAAAAAGCAAAGCAAAACATCACAACCTCGCTCCTTCACCCGCTGCCGCGAAGTCAACAGTTTTTCCCACTCCTTTTCCTGTTGACAGTGTCGGTAACTCGTCTTGCTCTAATGATATTCAACTGTCTGGTGCTTCTGATCGCCTGCCT
>NW_016158352.1:14448-34417 GCF_001687245.7 Rhagoletis zephyria | reverse complement strand
CCCACTCCTTTTCCTGTTGATAGTGTCGGTAACTCGTCTTGCTCTAATGATATTCAACTGTCTGGTGCTTCTGATCGCCTGCCTTCTGCTTTGCCGATTGATTCAACCGAACAGTGTAATTTAGCCGCTNTCCTTTTCCTGTTGATAGTGTCGGTAACTCGTCTTGCTCTAATGATATTCAACTGTCTGGTGCTTCTGATCGCCTGCCTGCTGCTTTGCCGATTGATTCAACCGAACAGTGTAATTTAGCCGCTCCTGCGCCGACACAGTCAACTGATCAACGTATCTTACGCGCGTCTACGTCCGCTGCTGCTGCGGGCGCTGGCACTACTGCTAATGCTAACATCACTATGCCTTTTTCGTATGCTAACGCCGCTCGCTTATCTATACCTGTTGCGCGTGATTATACTTCTGCTTCTGCTGTTAATGATGACAACCACCCCGGAATTTTAAGACCATTGCTGGTTGCAATGCTAGTAGTGAGTTAGAAGTTGCACCACGAATAAAATGGCTACACCTGTCGTCGTTTATGAATTCGGTCACCGCTGATAACATTGTCGCATATGTTTCGAAGAATACGTCCATCGATGCTAGTTTGATATCCTGCCATATGCTTGTGAAGAAAGATACCGATGTTAAAACATTAAAACGTGTCAATTTCAAGATAGGAGTTCCATCTTTACACTACGCGTCTCTTCTCAACTCTGCGATTTGGCCAGCTGACGTTAATGTGCGTCCGTTTGAGTTTTTTCAGAAAGCAGTTGCCTGTGCCTGTGTGAACCTCTTTCTAAGTCTCTAAGGATATATTTTCATAATGTATCTGGCCTAAGAACTAAATCTAGAACAGTTTTTAATATGAGTGCTCACCTGGACTATGACGTATTCGTTCTTATTGAAACATGGTTGAATGCTGATTTTTGTGAAAATGAATTTTTCGACCCCAATCTATTTAATGTATACCGGAAAGATCGTGATTTTATTAAAATTGGATTGTCAAGGGGCGGTGGTGTTTTAATCGCTGTTCAGCGTCGGTTTCGCTCATCACTCGTGCATTTAGAAAATGTGGATTCACTTCTGGACCAACTTTGCGTTGTGGTACAAGGTCACACGAATATATATATCTGTGCGTCCTACATTCCACCGTCCAGTGTTGATAGTCTATACAAAGCGCATGTTGACAACATAACGGCTCTCGTCTGCAAACATTCTGGTAGCAACTTTTGTGTTCTTGGAGACTTCAACTTGCCTAGTATAGAATGGTCATATGTAGATAGTAACTATGCCCTAATTCCAAAAAACATTAATAGCTTTTCGGAATCCTACTTAGTTGATTGTTTTTTAAGTTTAGGTTTTATTCAAATCAACAGTTTCTTAAACAAGTTTTTTAGAATTCGGGATCTTGTATTCATAAGTGATAACATGCATTTCACACTTCACGAATGCNGGCGCTTTGGTTCAGACTTTACTGATCCTTACACTCTAAAATTACTATTTACCTCGCTTGTACGATCTAAGTTAGAATATGCGGTCTTTATATGGAGGCCATATCACCTTTGTTACATTATTAGACTTGAGCGAATTCAAAAGAATTTTCTTCGTTTTGCTCTCAGATCGCTTNCTTGATCCTTTATCAAGTTCTTGTAATCATCACATACCGCTCATTATTGGTCTAGAATTTTACAGTTTTAAAAGTCTTCATGTTAGTAATCAAATTAATAGTTTTTGCTTTAAACGTTGTAATTTTAATATTGTGGATAACGAAATTTCTCTATTAGACTGGGATTCCCTTTTTACTTGAATTAATATTTCTTCATGCTTTGATACATTTAAAACAAAGATGTATGAAATATTCTGCGAAAACGTACCACGTGTTAGCAAGAAGTGCTATAGGGTTCCTTGGTATACGAGAAAATTAAAAAGGCTAAAGAATTTGAGGAACAAGTTTTTAAGAAAATTTAAATTAACAAGTGCCCAAGCGTATAGGGGTAAATATTTGCGCTATTCCAAGAAGTTTAAACAGTTGAGTAAAATTCTCCAGCGAAATTATATTCGCAAATTTGAGTCTGATATTAAGTCTAATCCAAAAGCTTTCTGGCGTTACGTTAAGTCCAAAAAGTCCTGCTCTAATATTCCCTCTGAGGTATTTTACAACGGGAGTTATGCTTCCTCCACCCAGGAGGCAGCTGATCTTTTCGCTGACTTTTTTAGTTCTAACTTTGATCCATCGTCGGAACATCTGAGTGATAATTTTTGGAAAACCAATTCCACCGTTAACTTTGGCTCCCTTTCGCTATCTATTGAGGATGTTTGGGATGGAATTCAGGGCCTTAAAAGCTCTTCGCTTGCGGATATTGATGGTTTCTCTTCCTATCCCTTCAAGAATTGTCCTGCCCTTACATATCCTCTTTTGCTAATTTTCATTAAATCGTTAGAATCGGGGGAGTTTATTGATGCGTGGAAAGCTACGTCCATCACACCTTTATTCAAGGCTGGTAATAAAAAATATGTTGCTAATTATAGGCCTATTTCCAAACTTTCTACGACATCGAAGCTATTTGAATATATTATCAAACAAAAGTTGTATTTTGCCGTAAAGCGTCGCATATCTAATAACCAGCATGGTTTCATGGCTGGCAGGTCAACCATCACTAATCTTGCTGTATTCACAGAATTTTGTATGTCTGCTTTCAATGACAGATTCCAAGTCGATACAATCTATACCGACTTTTCCAAGGCTTTTGACAAAGTCAACCATTCAATTCTAATCTCCAAATTGCGCAGTTTTGGGTTTCATTCCATTTTTTTTAAATGGATAAAGTCGTTCCTTTCATGTCGTAAATGTGTAGTTGTTGTTGATAATGTTTCTTCCCAACCTTTTGTTGCCTCTTCTGGTGTCCCTCAGGGCAGTATTCTGGGTCCATTACTCTTCATCATTTTTATTAATGATATATCTGATTGTTTTAAATTTTCTGAATTTATTTTATATGCAGACGATTTAAAAATTTTTAAAACAATTTCAAGTCGATCTGATTCAGCTAAGCTCCAGTCAGATCTCAATAACGTTGTGGCATGGTGTGATAAAAATCACCTTCAGCTAAATATTCGGAAGTGTTCTCACATAACGTTTTCTAAGTCTAGGCAGTTTTTGGCTACTTCATACTTAATTAAGGAATCACGTCTCACCACTTTGGATGAAGTTTCTGATCTGGGAGTAATTTTTGATTCAAATTTCCTATTTCTGAGTCATTTAAATTATATAATTTCTAAGTCATATTCTACACTTGCCTTTATTCGGCGCTTTGGTTCAGACTTTACTGATCCTTACACTCTAAAATTACTATTTACCTCGCTTGTACGATCTAAGTTAGAATATGCGGTCTTTATATGGAGGCCATATCACCTTTGTCACATTAATAGACTTGAGCGAATTCAAAAGAATTTTCTTCGTTTTGCTCTCAGATCGCTTAACTTTACCGGTTCCTTCGTATGATGCTAGATGTGCTTTAATAAGCTTGAAGTCTTTACAAAGTAGACGGAGTGTTCTTTCACTCTGCTTTATCTTTGATATTATCAGTGGAGAAATTGATTGTCCATTTCTTTTAGAGCGCATTTATTTTTACATTCCACAAAGAAAATTGCGGAGCAATGATTTATTCTTTCTGGAGCGAGTCCGGACAGTTTATGCATCCTATGCTCCGATTCATAGAGCACTGAAAGAATTTAATCAAATCTCAAATTCTTTGGCCTTTGATTTCTCGTCGCCTAAGCAATTGTTTAAATTATCATTGAATGAACTATATAGTTAAGCTTGAACTTGTATCGTTAAGTATTTTTGTAGTAGTCTGTAAGAAATCATGTATTTCTAGATTTACTAGATATGAATAAATAAACAAATAAATAAATATTTGAGTGCTCCACCCGCCGTTCCAAGTGAGCAATTTCTTAAAGCAGCCGGCCTTTTATACGAGCCTCTAAGAAATCACTTCATGGGAGAAAAGGCAGCAAAATTACTTCTTTGAAATATAATATGCCCATTTTGAACTTTGACTACAAGATTAAAACACTGCATGGGTTAAGAAATCGTTCAATGTTCTAGTAATTTACAAAATTTTTAAGTAATAAAAACGATGACTTAACATTCGCATTCGCACATTCGCATTCCGAAAATTCACATTCGCATTCGCGAAGTATTACATATATGGGCGCATGTAATAGGCTTGAATTGATATGAAAAGTAATATATGTATATACATACATTTGTACAGCTCTCTGATAAACAAAAAATTTTCAGGTAAAAGTGTTACCGTTTTTGAAATATTTAAATTTTTTTTTAATTAAAAAAAATTGTGCCTTTTCATCTAATTTCTTTAACTGCCTCTACAAACCAGGCTATAATTAGTAAATTTGTTATGTAAAATACTTCCAGATAGTTGCTTCTTTNTAAAATTTGGACCAATTTACGATTTTTAAATTTTTGATATCTTCTTCCCCAACTTTGACTATCTCTGGTGAAAAAATAATGTACTGATTTATAACTTAACATTACATAAAAAATCGCTCATTTCATAAAGATTTCAGAAAGGTGCCACTCTTACTGTTTCGAATAGAAAAAAAAGTTATAGCCGCTTTTGTGGGCAAAGGACACGCTAGAATGTATTTAATAGATTTAAATTTAGGGTTGCTCTTGTTACCGACCAATGACATGCTCCTGACATTATTTTATGTTACTTACCGGAATTATTGATAGTGGATTTTGTGGTATTGGACCCTTCGAACATTGTGTTATTAATACTGTGACAGAGAACACGCATTATGAATATGCGGATATTCACCTAATTTACGGTGAAGCTTGCTGTAATGCCAGAGCTGGTCAAAGACTATGCAGAGCGATACCCCAATCGTCGGCATCCGGGTCGTGAAGTATTCGCCCGGACCCATAGAGAAATATATGAAGGTAAGTGATTTTTACACCTTTCTTGTTTGCTTGCTTGTTAACTATCATTTTTCACTTTTTTAAGGTCGCATACCTGGAAGGCGTGGCGGCGAAACAGGACGTCCTGCAACGGTAGATGTTGAAGTTGTGTTAGAGGAAGTGGAACTAGGTCCATCGACTTCAGTGATAATGATGGAAAGACGGCCGGGAATACCAAAAACTACAGTTCACAAAGCTTTAAAAGACCATCGATTTCATCCCTACCACATTCCACGCGTTCAGGCTCTACAAGAAAGAGATTATCTGTTGAGGGTTAGATTTTGCCGCGAAATGTTGCGAATGCATGAATCAGGCCCCAACTTTTTTAATAAAATAATTTGGAGAGATGAATCATCATGCAAACGTGATGGTTATTTTAATTTACATAACCTTCACAGTTGGCAGATAGACAATCCTCACGAAATGAGAGAGGATCGTTCGCAGTACCGGTACAAAATAAATATATGGTGCGGTATTTTTAATTGTCAGATATTGCGAATTGTGGAATTGCCGCCAACGGTCAACTCTCACAGTTATTTAGAGTTCCTTCAGGAACGGCTTCCAACTCTTTTAGAAGATGTACCCTTAAACCTGCAACGAAGACTATGGCTGCAAAAAAAAGTAAGAGCTCATTTAGACGAAACTTATCCTCGCCGATGGGTTGGACAATACGGACCAATCACGTGGCCCGCTCGATCGCCAGACCTGAATCCATTAGATTTTTCTACTGGGGCTGTTTTAAGGACAAAATTTATTCAAAAACAATTCAAAACGATGAGCATTTGCGGGAACAAATAAATGGAGCTGCTGCTGAGATAGCCCAATTGAGTTTAAGATCTCTAAAAGCGTCTTTTCTTAAAAGGTGCCGAGCTTGTATTAGAGTAGAAGGTCGCCAATTTGAGCATATTTTATCAATAAATGAATAAATTTCTCTTCAAACGACTCATGTATATTTTATTTCACGTGAATCCATGCTTCACAAAAAATATTGATAGATATAGCCCTTGTTATAGACTCTACTCCGAATTCCGGTAAGTAACATAAAATAATGTCAGGAGCAGGTAATAATGTACCTTTGTACTATTTAGCATGTCATTGGCCGGTAACAAGAGCAACTTAAATTTAAATCTATTAAATACATTCTAGCGTGTCTCAGTCCTTTGCCCACAAAAGCGGCTATAACTTTTTTTTTCTATTCGAAACAGTAAGAGTGAAATGAAATCTTTATTAAATGAGCAATTTTTTTTATGTAATGTAAAGTTATAGCTCAGTACATTGTTTTCACCAGAGATAGCCAAAGTTGGGGAAAAAATTATCAAAAAGTTAAAAATCCCAAAAGTCCTAATTTTATGATGGTTCCTTAATATATTTTAACTACATTGTATTTGAGTATGGAGAAGCAACTATCTGGAAGTATTTTACATAAAAAATTTACTAAGTATAGCCTGGTTTGTAGATGCAGTTAAAGAAAATACATGAAATTGATTGCTTTTAAATATTTTGAGGAAAATTATGGATTCTGATGCATTTGCAGTTATAGAGTAAGAGCGCGCCATGGCAATGGACTCACAAAGGTATGCGGAGCTGCCGGGTATAGTAACCATGGGCGCATCTGAGAGGCCTTCCTGAGAGTCAAGGGGCCTTCCACTCTACATTCCTTTCTCCTTTCTGTTTTGTATGGAGTGGCACAATTTGAAGGGCTTCTTCTTTCGCTACCCATGGAAGGCCTTCCAGAAGGGCTTTTATAGAACATACCTCAGAAGGGCTTTTGGGGGAGTTTTTTAAAGTTGCTTCTTTAATTTATAAAAATCATACATCTTTGAAGTATTTTTGCTTGCGGTTTATATCAAACATGTGTTATTGCAACTTAAAATGTTTATTNTGTCTTCCCTACAAGGCCTTTTCAGACTGACCGATTCTCAATACACTCAAATAGAAACCAATACACATAAAAAACGCTGTAAAATTTTCCCTTCAATTTTAAGGCAGTAAAACAACGACCTTAAGTTAACATCAACCGAGGCCATATGTTGACAAGGGATGCAAAATCACAGTTACACAAAAGAACTGGTCAGGTTTTTCAGAAATCCCTTCAATTCTGATGTAAAATACGATGCCAAAATACTACAGATCTCCCATTTAGATGACCGGTCATATGACCGGCAGATGTCTCGTAGGATTCCCAGAGAGTTTTGGTTTACATAGAAATTTGTGCTCTTTTATTTTCATTTTGACTCACTTCAGTGTTGGTTCCTTTAATTCAAGTTGGCATTCGGTTTTTGGAATTTAAATAAGTTCTCAGTAAAAAAGTTTGTTTAAAAAAATACATATGTGTATATAGTGCTTGAAAATATCAATTTTTCCCTTACCTTAAACCTTTGGGAGTGGGCAAAAATGTTTGGTTGTAATTTAGGCAGAATTGAATATGCGCTATCTGGGAAGACAATATCTACATATAATATTTATTCTGTTTGTTGGCATTATATCCAATCTTAAGAGTCTTAACAGTGAAACAATTTCTTATTTTCTAAGTTTGCGAATAAAACTTCACACTTAAAATTAAGACATTTATAACAAACATTTTATGAAGAAACCCTCTTCTTCGTTTAAAATAAAAATAAGCGAAATCGGCCCAATTTTATAAAATCCTGCCTGACATGAAAATTTTCTCCACGATTAGGCTAGTAGCCATTTCTAACAGATTTTGGGTCGCTTAGTCAAAAATGGAAACATATATACATATTTGAAATTTAAGAACATAGGGCAAATAGCAAAATCGGCTAAAAACGGCTAATTTTTTTCTGCAAAACGGCTAACAAATCGGCTGGTGGCTAAATCAAAATTTCTCCGGCTGTTTGCTATCGCAACCGGCTAAATCTAGCCGGAAAACGGCTAAGATGGCAACACTGCTTACAAGCTATGTTATTTATGCATATATATGTATGTATGCATACAAGAATGATAGAATACAAGATTGCGCCGATCAGAGAGGATTTTTGAGAATAACTTTTGTGTGACGTCACACTGGTGCAATTGCGTGGGAGAAATGCCAAAACGTGAGCAAGAATGGAAGAAGAAAAAATGTTGCAAGGAAAACGTAAACAACTTGCACAAGTGTCACGTCATGCAAACAACGATTCTGTCAAACTCGTTACGAGAGGAATAGCGGTCCGAGATCGGCGCAACCTTTGTATTCTCTCAATCGTGGTATGCATATACATACGTATACAAACTTACAAAAGCGAGACAGAATTCTAGAGTAACTTACATACTAACAATGAATGGTATACATATAAGTATATATGTACAAGTATGTACAATAAAGCAAAGAGCAAGCGATCGAAACCTAACGGTGACTTATTAGCTATTTATATACAAGGTTCACAGTATAGAAGGTTACGCAAGAGTGATAGAATACAAGATTGCGCCGTCCTGTGCGTTGACATTTGTGTACCACAAGTAAACAAAGAATAGAGTGAAAAGATGAACGAGTTGAAACTGCAAAAAGCAGTTCACTTTACAGCGAAAAACGTGTTTTAATTTTGCTAAATGCGAAAATATATCATTTTTCACCTAATGTATTAGAGAACAGTGAACATTTTAGTGCACTCCATTAATTTGCAATTGAGGCTGCTTCAGCAAATGTTTTAGTGCACTCCATTGCTTTGCAATTAAGGCTGCTGCAGAAAACTGCAGCAGCATCTCTGCGGGATTGATTAGTTAACTTGTTAATGGAGGCTGCGTGGAGCAGAAACAAAATCATTGTGAGGAAATGCTGTTAATATAATAATAGAGAAACATTTGGGGAACGGCTTTGCCGTGCCCTATGTACACAAAATGCAGCGATTCGTCCCAGCGCTACACTTGCATCTTCGCTTCTTGCATCTTGATGGCTGTCGCAATTTAACACACAGCACTTTATTGTATTAGTTTTTACGCAGTCTTCAACTCAAGAATCACTCAAAAATTGCAAATTAACACAAAGTTCAAGTTTCTCTTTCGCTGATTTGTAAACAAAGTTTTATTTACAAGTTAGCACAACTGTCAAAATCGGCAAAACCAAAGTAGCGGTACCACTGACGGCGCCACCTTCGTTCGCTGCACCGCGAAGGTTACGACATGGTGCTGTCAAAAATTTGTTTTCCTCTAATGACGTAGTTGCGAAGTGAGTTCTGATTGGCTGAAATATTTTACGAAGAAGGAGAGTACACAAAACGCAGAAAATATAGCTGCCGTATAGCATATTTTAGGAATCCTAATTAAATGAGCTTTGCCACGAAGCTTATTATAACAACATAAAATGTTATAACTTCACGTGAAACTGGATTAACATAATAATATTCGTACAATAGTGACAAATGAAATGTAAATCGAATGCAAATTGAAATTTGCTGTTGATTTTATTCTTGAAAGTGAGCAGAACGCACTCCCGTATTTTTAAATAAAAAGCGTTCATAACATTGCAAAAATTTCGCTACTGAAATTGCAATTCATCTTTCGACATACGGTAAAACCTAAATTACCTTTTTCAGTGTAATTTTTGCAATCAAAAACAGCGCACTTAAATTTTTAATAATTTAAATAAACTCAAAGACGCAGAAATTTGAAATAAAACTTGATGTATTTTTGACTAAAATAGTTTATTTTTATAAGATAACTTTTTAGGAATCTGGCAACTCCAAAAATTGAGCCATCTACGTCATCAAGATGGCGGCCATGGCTGATGTCGTAACCTTGTATTCTATGAACCTTGATTTATATAAATATGTATGCACATACATATATACGCATGGTTTACCAGTAATTGCACAGCGAGCAGCAAGCGTTCGAAATGTAACGGCGATTTATTAGCGATTTACATAAATATGTATGCACATATATAGGCAAGTTACAAGTATACAGTGTTGCCTACTACAATTCGGCCATCCTGGCAATTGAGATCTCCTGATCTCTTCTTTGTTTGTCTTTGCACCCCTGGAACCACGGTCGATGGTCCCTACTGCCCATACGCCTTTGTACGGTATTCTAGACTGTTGAAACCCTTCTACATCTTCAAGAACATATCTATCATTGGGCAAAACTTTTACTACTTTCTAAGGCCTTTTAAATTTTGGAAGCAGTTTTTTAGATGTACCCACATGGGAATCGAAATTCTTTATCATGACATAATCACCCTCTTTGTACTCAGTAGGACTTTGCCCTTTTCTGTCTACATACTGTTTGTTATAATCCTGTACCTTCTGTAATTTCTTCTTCGCGTTTTCTCTAACTTCTTTGTGATTTCTTAAAGCTGGTTTTTCTATGCTGTTCTTTAAACTCTCCGCTAGCACGTCTTCTAATTTTACTCGCTGTTTTACCCCGAAAAGCATGACTCTGGGATATTCTTTGATTGTACGGTGTACGGTGTTATTAATAACATGTCGCACTGTGTCTATTACATTATCACAGTGTGCATTCTTTTCGGAATCAGTCAATTTCGCAATCATCGGCCCTAATGTCCTGTTCACTCTTTCGACTTGTCCGTTAGCCTGTGGTGAACCTGTCGCAGTCTTTATGTGTGTTTTACGTTTTCTGACTCCAAAAATTGTCGAAACTTGTTTGACGTGAAACTGCTACCTCTATCTGAGACTATGCACTTCGGCCGGCTATAAGAACGAAAATAATCTTTCATAGCTGTAATTACCTCCTTGGTATTTGTAGTCTTTGTTGGGTAAAGCCTAACGAACTTCGTACTAGCTTCGATTACTACTAAAATGTGCTCTGCTCGTGAGTTATCTACCGATCCGAAATGGTCAATATGTACTACTTCGAAAGGACTACCGTCTTTTGGAATGTTGTGCGGTTAGACGAGAAAACTATACATTTCAGATTTCATTTGTGGAAACCAATAACCCTTTGAAATAAGATCTAGCTTTTTATCAACGCCTGTATGTCCCATTTCGTCATGATACTTGAACATGACATGACTTTCCATCTCGCTCGGGACAGAAGAAAACCTCGCCGTTCTCTTTTTTCCTGAATATAACCCCGTTTCGCATTTCGAATAAGCTATAGTCACTCTTTTCTAACTTTTTACGTAACTCCTGTATCTTAGTGTCTTTGCCTTGGCAAATAATCAAACTTTCTTCAAACGTATTTGGTTCAATTGCGAGGACATTATTACAGCTACTCAGGGCATCGACGTGCTGCATTCGGGAGCCCGGTCGATGTTCTAGGAAATAGTCGTAGTTTTGGAGCACTAAACCCCACCTAGCGATTCTCGGAATTTAACTCTTTTTTGTTAAGACTCAGCGCTAGCGAATTACAGTCTGTGACTATTTTAAACTTGAAGCCTTGTATATATAAATGAAAACGTTTGAGAGCGTAAATTATGGAAAGCGTTTCTAGTTCGAAGCTATGGTACTTTGACTCTGCTTCGCTTGTACGCTTTGAGAAATAAAAGACTGGGTGCATTTTTCCATATGCTTTCTTCTGCATGAGTATTATCCGAAGACTGTCGAACTTGCATCGCAATGCAATTCTGTTTCATCTTGCGGACTATACAAAGCCAATATTGGATTTTGTAATAACTTTTCTTTAAGTCTTTCAAAACATTTCAACTCTTCCTCTCCAAACCTAAACTTTTTATCCTGTCTTGTCAAATCATACAGTGGCTTAGCAATAAGTGAGAAGTTCTTCACGAACCTGCGAAAATAGGATCAAACCCCAAGAAAGCTTTGAACTGAATGCACTTTCGTGGGCACAGGAAAATTTCGAATAGCCTCAAAACCGTTTTCGTCTGCTTTTATACCACTTTTAGATATTGCGTAACCTAAATTTTTTACATCAGTTTGAAAGAACTCATACTTGCCAATTCTCAACTCTAGCTTATTCTGCACCAAAAGTTGTAATACCTCTGTCAAAATATCAAAGTGTTCGCTTATACTTTCAGTCGCTATCATTATGTCGTCCATGTACACTAGCAACCGATTTTCTTTTACCATATCTGCAAAAACTTTGTTTACGAATCGTTGGAAAGTAGATGGTGTATTTTTAAGCCCAAAAGGCATGCGTAGGAATTCATACTGCCCTCAGGAGTAATAAAAGAGGTAAACTTGACTGAATCAGGGTACATATAAACATGGAAGAAACCATTTTTTAAATCTAACTTTGTAAAATCCTATCTATTAAATCATCTTTTAGGGGGATCGGGTAATTATCTTTCGCTGTAACCGTGTTGAGAGTTCGATAGTCTACACACATCCTAATATCACCTGTCTTCTTGCGTACTAGCACGATAGGAGATACAAACTCCGACTCACTGGTTCTTATGAAACCTTTCTCTAAGTATTCTTCTAACAGTTTTTGTAAGCTGTTTTTCTCCGTGTAGTACAAGCGTCGTGGTGGGCAATTAAATGGTTTTACATTTAGTCTGTTCCTTTGAACTTCGAACTAAAACCTGTGGAACTGTCAAACTACAATTTTGATTTTTGTCTAAATCTCGCTTTTTTTTCTCTACCGTGTACACTTAGCTTAAGAAACTCTGTTTCCAAGACAGCCTTATACCCCATCGTCCCGTCAGCGACAACAACGAAACATAAAAACTTTCCAAAAGTTTGTATTTTGGATTTATTTAAACCAAAGAAGTTTGAATTCAAATTGGACAAAAAGTTCAAGTTAAATTTTTCGGGAACAGCAGACTTTCTTATTAGGCTGATCGGACTTCCGGAATCTATGAGGCATTCTAAGGAAAAATGTAAAGGTTTACAATTTTTAATAACGAAATGGAAATATCTTACATATTCGTCAACCAGCTAGACAATTTTCTTCCGATCTGGACACTCCACCGCACGCTGAGCTGTGCTTCCGCACGCATAACATGCGCCTTTTTCCCTTTTGAGTTTCCTGCATTCTGCTGCAAAATGACCGCGCGAATTACAATTGTAGCACCTAATTTCTTTTTGTGATGCTACAGCCGCAACCTTGTCGCCCCTTAGCATTACTTTTGAAAGCGCCTGCACCAACTGTGCCCTTGTAGAATAGCATTGCATATACGCCTGTGGACGCAACTGCTCATCGGCAATTCCTTCATTGGTATATTCAATAAACTCGTCCTCACTTAGCTGTATCGGAGCCGATAGCAAAACTTTCTCGTTGAAATACTCAATAAAAGCTTCACCAGCCTTCCACTTGCGTGCTTCGAATTTTTTGTGCAAGACTAGTTTGCTATCTTTGCTTTGGAAAACATCTTGTATTTCACTGAGTAGCATATCTACACCATCTATAGCAAAATGGGGTTTTGAATGAACCCACTGTAATGCTTTGCCCTTCAACTTGCTAAGCAAAAGCGTACGCTTATCATTTTCGTTGAGTGCCAATTAGTGCGGATCGGTCCCCATACAAAAAAAAAAGTTTTTCCAGTCCACCCCTAGGATTAAAGATATTTTGAAGGCGATCGCAAAAAAGTTTTTTTTTTTTTGCCACGCCCCCCCGATGGGCTATTTACTTTTTTTGACACTACGTCGCCATTTTAAGTCCGATTTTAATGAGCCGTACACCGTTGTTCATGGCTTGGAAGCCGCCACAATTCTTACCTTAATCATTTTTTACTCCGAGTTCAAATTCTAGTAGTGACTGTCGGTATCTCGTTTCACATCATACCTAAATTCCAATTTTTTTTAGTCTGTCGAAAAGGCCTTTAAATTCTGTGAAACTTTTTCTTTAACAGTAACTACTTTTGTTCATAACTAAAAAAGTTATAAAGGTTTCAAAAATCCAAATATAACCCTGTGTTAAATTTGGCAATTATGCCAAATTTTTTTTTAACTAGAATTGGCAACACTGGTTACTATTACTTTTAATTAAATGTTTTTTGTTTATGCTTACTCAATCTGTTATCTGACAACACTGTTATCACCTGATATTTGCATGCTTCTTTTGTTGTCTTCTCTATGACAAATTCTTGCTTTTTCCTCTATTTATGTAAAAATTATAGTTGCGTGCATTTGAATGCATTTTTTTAAAGCTTTGATCTGCAATCAATCAATCGGATTTCAGCTTTCGCAAAGTAAACAACGTAGATTAAATTGTGGTCTTTTAAAGACAAATAAAGAAACAAAAGTGAAGTGAAGTAAAATCAAAAGCAAAAATAAGTTAAAAAAAAACACAAAATGCCGTTTGAAGCGTGTGATATAGAAAAAAATAAATTACCAACAAACCAACAAGTGATGCAATATTTTTTACATATAAAGAAAAATGGTGCATCAAATATTAAAAAAAATCAAACTTTAGTAAAATATATGCATGTGATTACAAATATGGTTTGTGAGTTGTGGAAATATACAAACATTCCGATAGTATGTAAAACTACAATTAGAAGGTATTTGAAAAATCTTCTGATGTCATATAAAGATATTGTTAAAAATCCAAGTAAATATGATAGTAACGAGATGTATTGGAATAAATTGTTCGAAATTTCAAAATGCAAGTGCGGCATTAAAAAAAATTCCGAGTGCTTATGTTCCGAAAATGAAAAAATTCCACCAAATATGGTAGCATTCTTTATCGATCAGAGCGGACCAAGGCTTTTAACCTTTGATGATATCCACGTTGATAACATGGAGATCGATATGATCGATCAAGGTTCAAGCATTGCCGGAGTAAATCAATCTCCTTTTACCGTTTCATATGCACCAGGTTCAAGTGAAGAAACTGAATCTGATGATGAAAATAATGACGTATCGCCGAACGAAGAGCAGCTGAAAGTATCAAACATATCGCTTAATAATTATGCTGTAGCTTTAGATCGCACTAATACTTCGGATCGCACTGGATCTTTACTTGCAACAACATTCATAAAAGATTTAAAACATTCGATTGCTAGAAAAGCGAGCAAAGATTATGAAGGCATTAGTGAAAGAATGTTGAGTTTCTTAGACGATCTCGTTATTGATAGAAATAAAATCCGGAGAGAGCGAGACAAATTTAGAGCAGAAGTCCAAGCCGCATCTACTAGCGAAGTTGTATTGCAATGCATATCTTATGATGGAAAAAAAGATGCAACATTAAAAAAAGAAGCATCTGGGAGTATAGGACGTTCTCATAAAATTATTGAAGAACATATAACAATTATTAAAGAGCCTGAATCCACATTCATCGGCTACACAACTCCTACAGCTGGTACTGGGGTAGAAATTCAGAAAGCCATTGTAAACTTCTTAGATTCAAAAGGCTTTTCGCTGGACTACTTAGTTGCAATCAATTGCGATGGAACGGCTGTAAATACAGGTTACAAGTCAGGAGTAAACGCATGTATGGAACGATACCTGCAACGTCCATTACAGTGGAATATTTGCCTGTTTCATTTCAACGAGCTACCACTCAAAGGTTTGTTGACCAATTTGCTTGGAAAGCAGATAGGTCCAGGAATTTGGCCTACAGAACTGGGATCTCAATTACTGTCATGTACCGAAGAGCCTGTAAGTTTTTTATCTATTTACAACATTCAAATTTGTAAATAATTTTTTTAGGTTGTAAATGGTTATGAGCCAATTTATATGGGACCTATGCCAGAAAATGTAGGCGACTGGAAAATCCGCGACGACCAACTGTACCTTTATCGTATGGTTCTAGCGATTAACAATGGTTCCTGCGATGATAAACTAGCTAAGCAGAATCCCGGACCTGTAAGTACAGCACGGTGGTTGACAACAGCATCCAGATTGCTTCGCCTTTATGTATCCAAGAGGCAGCCTTCAGAGAATTTGAAAAATTTAGTGACTTTCGTTGTCAAGGTTTATGCACCTTTCTGGTTTCTCGTAAAGGGCCAACCACAGTCCATACACGGAAGTCGTCATATTTTTAAGTACATAGTTTGGATTCGAGAATTACCATTTAATATTCAAATGATAATTCGTCCAATTATTGAACACAATAGCTATTACTTACATTCCGAAAATATTCAACTGGCTATGATAACCGATCCGGATCAAACCATACGATCTCAGGGCTATGAAATTATAAGGACTGCTCGGTGTAAACCACCCGCAAAGATTAGAGAGTTCCGCGTTCCAAAACATCAAATTAATTTCGATGCTGATGTATATACAAACATACTAAAGTGGGACAATATACAAATAAGCGAGCCACCATGTCTCCATTTTTATACAGACGAGATATTGGAACATTATCAATTTTCGGATCATGAAATCATTGAAATACCAGGTAGTAATCTTTAAAAGTTTAAACACATACTTATAATAAATAAAAAATTATGATTCATTTTATAGAATTTCCATTCCATTCCCAAAATAGGGAACGTTTTGTGTGTGTTGTAAGTGAATCTGCAGATAAAGTAACAGATGAAAAGCGCATGGGATACATATTTGCAAAGCTTAAAAGTCGCGAACAGTATAGCAAGCTTGAGTCCCGCCAAAATTTAATATAAATAATATATAATATAAATAAGCAAAAAAAAAGTTTAAAATTATAGCCTAGTGTTATTAAAAAAAAATTAGTGAGAAGAGAGAAAAAAAAAAAAAAATTAAAATATTATCATAGAGCAAATTGAGTAAGCATAAACAAAAAACATTTAATTAAAAGTAATAGTAACCAGTGTTGCCAATTCTAGTAAAAAAAAATTTGGCATAATTGCCAAACTTAACACAGGGTTATATTTGGATTTATGAAACCTTTATAACTTTTTTAGTTATGAACAAAAGTAGTTACTGTTAAAGAAAAAGTTTCACAGAATTTAAAGGCCTTTTCGACAGACTAAAAAAAATTGGAATTTAGGTATGATGTGAAACGAGATACCGACAGTCACTACTAGAATTTGAACTCGGAGTAAAAAATGATTAAGGTAAGAATTGTGGCGGCTTCCGGTGTACGGCTCATTAAAATCGGACTTAAAATGGCGACGTAGTGTCAAAAAAAGTAAATAGCCCATCGGGGGGGCGTGGCTAAAAAAAAAAAAATTTTTTTTGCGATCGCCTTCAAAATATCTTTAATCCTAGGGGTGGACTGGAAAAACTTTTTTTGTCGATCCACCCTAGTGCATATGCATTGCAAACATTTTCCAACTGGGTCATCCACACATCAACGCTTGTTTTTCCATCGAACTCGGGTAAAATTTTTAGCAGCATTTCTTTGGAAATTTTAGAAGCACTAACTTCTGCGGAACGCGTTGATGATGCGCCGACTGCTCTGTCGTCAAATACTGCCATTCGACGAAGAAGTTCGTTTCGTTCGCCGTCGATGCTGTTGCTTTGGCCGTTGATATCGCTGTCGTTGTTGTTGCTTTGGCCGTTGATGTCGCCGTCGTTAATGTTGTTTTGGCTCTTGCTGCCGTCGTTTCTTTTGTTGTTGTTGTCATCGCCTACTTCGATTTGAATATTCGGGGTTGTTTCACATCGCACTACTTGCAGTTGGCTGTTTGCATGTATGTTTTGTGCACCTGTTTGTATGTCTACCCAGCTATCATCGTACCCAGTAGGGCATACATCACCAAAAACCTACCAAAATTTTTTTGAGTTTTTAATGTTTTTGTTCAATGTCAAGTTTATGAAAAATGTAGGTAAGTTAACATTTATTAAAACTAAGACACAGCTAGTACAATAATACTGTACAGGCCTTTGTGAACTAAAAGTATGTTCACATATCAATATTATCTCAATCAAAGCTCGTTTTTTAATCACCCCGTTTACACAGGCAAATCTCAGATTATTAGCCATCAAATTCGTTGTGCTTGTTATTCTCACATCTCAAGGAAAAGTTATGTTTCTTCTCTGTGCCACCGTGATCACGTTTTTCTGCTATATTAAGCAATATAAATATATTTTAACTTAACATTTTATTAAAAATACCTTTACAAACCTCTTTTCCTTGCTAGCGTCCACTTTTCTTTACTTTTATATTTGGCATTTCTCCTCTTTTTCGCAAAAACAATCGATAAAACTAGGAGGACACCGAAAAGTAATCGGTTAAATCTGAGATTATCTTATAATTACAGATTAACAAAGGACGAATTTTGTATGGCTAATCTCTTGTTCTAATTACAGATTAGGGTGTTAAGCTCGAAAATGAGGATAATCTACTTATATGTGAACCTAGTATAAGAAGATCTATTGTAATCATTCCAACCTTAGGCTATACAAAAATCTAAGCACTTGGACGGTGCCATATTTCAAGTTGTATATGGAGAAGAACATGGTTCTCCAAAGTGTATCAGTATACGATTTATGTTTCGTAAGCAGGTACATAGAGTATACTCTGGGGTTTCCTCCACCAGCCCACAAAACCTACAGTCCGTCTCTACAGAAAGCCCCATTTGATTCAAATGGTACCTTAACCCTACAGTGGTCACGTGGTTTACGATAGTAGACCACTTCTTTTAAAATAGTGGTATGTTTTAATTTTCTTTCTTAAGCTAGTTGTGCTTTTCAGTAGCTGTTGCTAATACGTGTGCTCACATAATCAGTGTGTTAGGTGCACTGAGGGCGAGCAATTGGAAATTGTATCACGGCTGAGACATGACTGGTCTACATATGTAGACTACGTGACCTATGGCGTTTTAGTTATTGCTTCAACATTATATTTTACATTCATTATTTTGATAGGTAAAGGTAAGTAATATTTACTAATTTTTCATACTCATGAAGTTAAAAAAATACTGTTTAGACGAAACTATGTCAGAACCAAAAAAAGATAAGTAGAGGTGCCCAAGAATTGTACAGTGTTTTTGAGAAGATTGGACGAAGTGACAAAAGCAGAAAGCGCTGCTATCTTTTCTCCACCCACAGCAAATTATGTCGGTCGTTTTCATATCTGTCCTCGAAGTAAGAATAGATATTCCAGATGGGGTTGTGTGAGTTGTGGGAGAATTACTGGCAAAACTCGCATGAGGAATGCCTGCACATTTTGTGTAAGTGAGTGAAATTTTCCTAATTTCAATAGCCTCTAATTAATTTTTTGATGTGTATACATCTTTGGATTCGGTAGGGGTAAAATTTGCGAAGCTGTAACGCATATCCCAGCACAAAATTTCGAAGGGCTTAGCATGTGTATTTCAGCATACAATTTTTATTTTCGTTAGAAACACCATAGGGGTATTCTCCAAGTCTTGCACGATGCACGGATTGCACGAAATGCAAAAATACTATCCCAAATTTCGAAGGGTACGAGAGCACCCCATTGCAAAGTGGTAGCATGCATGGTAGCAAGTAGCGAAATTATGTATCAAATACAATAATAAGAGACAGCNGAGACAGCAAAAAAATAAAGTGAGCGAGATGAGAGGAATGAGAGAAATATGTAGCAATTCCAACAACTAGCACAGGGTCGCACTTATCTTGCTGTGCTATTTTGCAAAATATATACATGGGTTTCGAAGTTGCATATTTTGCAGCGATAGGAAATGTTGTTTCCTATGTATTTTGTTGTTGTGTGTTTGAAAGTTATGCAATCCATGCAATCCATGCTACGTGCAATCGCTTTGCAAGATTTGGAGAATACCCCTCATGTGTTTGCTTGCTATTGCAATGCGCTTCAATTGATTATTACTTCCGATTATTTAAACTCCGCACATGCATACGGCTTTGTACCTATGTATGTACATAAATATGTATGGACTCATTTGTTGCAACTGGGCATGAATCACGTAACTTTGAAACGATAGTCGTTCAAACGATACTGACAAAACGATGTTGTCAAAACACTGATTTATGCATTTGTGTTGCTGTTACGTGTTACTGTTACTGTTACGTGAAGCAAAACTGGAATCGAGTTGACGATATCGCACAAACGATCAAACAATTTTTGATTTTTATGAAGCAAGACAATCTCGACACGATATCGTTCAGACGAATGTCGTCATACGTGATTCATGCGCTGGTTTTGATATTCGTAGAGGGTTTTAGGCATAGGCTTAGTAGTCTATTTTGATAAAAAAGCAAGGGGAAAATTTAAAAAAATACCGAAATCATTTTAACTGGGACCGTTGATAACTGATGAACATACATG
>NW_016158352.1:13312-14252 GCF_001687245.7 Rhagoletis zephyria | reverse complement strand
CACATGAACCACAGATTATATTCCGAAAAGAAAAACCAAATTTAGGAATATATACAAATAGAAATGCTCAAACTATAAGCATAAAAACAATAACTGACGCGGTGTCGCCAAGATATTTTAATGTTTAATTTCTAACCTAACCTACATTTGAATGTATGTAACTGAATCGCCTAATAATAGCTTTACATATAAAAAGATTATCCAAATTTTCGAGCTTAACTCCCTAATCTGTTATTAGAAAAAGAGATTAGCCATGCAAAATTATAATTAAAAATATCTCAGATTAAACCGATAACTTTTTGGTGTCCAACCTAGTTTTATCGATTAAACTTGCGAAGAAGAGGTGGAATGTTAAATGTTAAAGTAAACAAAAATTGACGCTTGTAAAAAAAAGGGTTGGAAAAGGTATTTTTAATAAAATATTCAGTTAAAATATATTTAATTGGCATAATATGTGTTGCAGAAAAAAGTGATCACGGTGACACAGAGAAGAAGTTTAACTTTTCCTCGAGTTGTGTGAATAACAAGCACAACAAATTTGACAGCTAACGAGCTTTGATTGAGATTATATTTATATGTAAACGTACTTTTATGCTTTGCCGTTCGCATATGTTTACACATCAAATTTCATGAGTACCTAGTACTCACGCCTTTTTTTATCGAATTTTGCTTTTGGTTTTTTAAGTGAAATGTTTTAATGCTTTATTACGATGAAAAATTGTTTGTTCCTTGTTTTCAATAAATAAATATATTTATTCAATTAATTGTATGCATATATGTGCATAAATAACATAGCTTGTACGCATCTTTGTACAGTGAACCAGTGTTGCCAGAACTTTTTGGGCCGACCGGCTAGATTGGCAAAAAAAGCGGCTAAAAACGGTTAAAATGTTTTAGTGAAATTTCACATAGACTCTGCCAAAAAACGGCTAAAATGTTT
>NW_016158352.1:0-12550 GCF_001687245.7 Rhagoletis zephyria | reverse complement strand
GCTTTACATATAAAAAGATTATCCTAATTTTCGAGCTTAACTCCCTAATCTGTTATTAGAAAAAGAGATTAGCCATGCTAAATTATAATTAAAAATATCTCAGATTAAACCGATAACTTTTTGGTGTCCAACTTAGTTTTATCGATTATACTTGCGAAGAAGAGGAGGAATGTCAAATATTAAAGTAAACAAAAATTGACGCTAGTAAGGAAAATAGGTTTGTAAAGGTATTTTTAATAAAATAAATATATTTAAATGGCCTAATATGTGCTGCAAAAAAAAGTGACCACGGTGGCACAGAGAAGAAGTTTAACTTTTCCTCGAGTTGTGTGAATAACAAGCACAACCAATTTGACAGCTACCGAGCTTTGATTGAGTCTATATTTATATGTAAACGTACTTTTATGCTTTGCCGTTCGCATATGTATACACATCAAATTTCATGAGTACCTAGTACTCACGCCTTTTTTTCTTAACAGCGGTCGTCCCTCGGTAGGCAATGGCAAACCTCACATATGCACATATATGCATATATGTAAGCATATACATACTTACACACACTTACAAAAGCGAGACAGAATTCTAGAGTAACTTACATACTACCCAACAAACACTGGAACAAAAATTTTCAAACGTTTGAGAAAATCGTACTTCTCCATTTGATTTTCAGCATTGTTTATCATTTGAAACTAAACATTTTCTCAAACATTGTTTATCAATTTAAGAACCGTTTGAAAAACAATTGAGAAAAAAATGTTCAGCATTCCGTTCCGTTCCATCTGTGTCAACATGGCACAGATGTCGAAGTACATCGGTAGTCTGCTACATCAGTCGCAAAATGGCTCTTCGACCACGCAGTCGCTGTTATTCGCAATTTGTCTAATTTCAAAACAAACTATGCAACCAACTTTTTACATCAACCGTATTTTTCTTTGTTAAACTAACTGAATAAATAGTCTATTAAATAAACTGTTAAACTGCATAACTAAAAATTCCTTTCCTATAAAAACTGTGTTTCTCTTACATGTATCATTGGCAACACTATACAAATATTTCAATGAGAGTAACTGGGTTTCATTTCGTTCCGCTCCACTCACGTTTGAGAAAAAGTTGAGAATTCAACATTATGCAATTTGAAAATAAAGGAAAACTTCATATTGAAATAGTTCCTTTTAGTTTGAGAACGCAATCAACGGTTATTTGAGATGCATTTGAGAATTAACGTTAGAGANTTTTTTTTTTTAATTTGCTACCCCAAAATGATTGATATCAAATAAAACACCTCTTTAAGGTAAAATTCTCGAGTGACGAAAGCTGAACTAGAAACACAAAATTTATGATATCAATTGCGTGACGAAAATTATACGCATTTTTTAACTGCATTTAAAACATAGGGAAAATCTTTTTTATTCATACGAATCGTTGCAAAAGTTCTGTTTTTAATTTTGTGTTTCTAGCAGAAGACGACATTTCGCAACGTTCCGAATAAATAAAAAAAGATTTTCCGTACGTTTCCAAGGCAGTTAAAAAATGCGTATAATTTTCGTCACGAAATTGATATCATAAATTTTGTGTTTCTAGTTCAGCTTTCGTCACTCCAGAATTTTACCTTAAAGAGGTGTTTTATTTGATATCAATCATTTTGGGGTAGCAAATTAAAAAAAAAAATAAATTAACAACAATAATCTACATGTTTTATTTTTCTCAAATAAATTGCTAAAAATATAATCTAAATCTAAATTATGTATTCAAATCGATGTGTCCATTAAAACATATAATTTTTCGAATACGGAATAAAGCGAAAAAGAATGATCATATCCTTTGTATTCGAAAAAATTAGAAGTAAAAAAAAATTATGAGAAATTATAAAAACTTATCAACTTGGTACAATTTTTGATACAATAAACAACTGTATTCGTCTGATTGTCTCGTAGTTTATTTTTATAACTATGTTAATTTGACCCTTTTTGGACATTTTTTCGATTTGAATCGCAATATCTCCACAACAAGAGTTTTCCCATATACAAGCTATATACCGGATGAAAGGCAAGGCTTTGCGCTAGACCTGTGGAAACCTAGAATAAAATCGACTGACCCGTTTTTGTGAAAATGCCCGAAATTTATATTTTCAGTAGCCAGATTTTTAGTTTTCAGGCGATAACGTTATGACATATTTATATTTTATAAACACAAAAGATAGAGTTAGATAGCTTGTTCGAAGACCCTTCTACTGATATCCGCATCAATGACATGGACTGAGTAGTGCGGCCTCAGTGGTAGTTTAAAAAATTCCCTTTTTTCGATTTTCAGGCAGCAGCCACGCCCACAAAGGCATACGAATCAAAACATCCTGGAACCAAACCTTTTTAGTTTTTTTTTACTTTAATTCCCGAATGTTTTAAAAAAATTAAATGATGTTACGTACAGACGCCACATACATACCAAAGCATCTCGTAGTGGAGACACGAACCAAAACACATTTACCTCTATAACTTTCCAACTAGTAGCCGGAACTTAACATATAAGGTATCGTTTAAAAGGTATTGGCATAATAACACTAAATATTGGTATTGTAGAATAACACTAAATATGTTAGATGTACCCACATGCCCCCTTAAACCGGCAAAAGCTAAAAAACGTTTTTTGTTTCGCAACAGTTAAGTCTAATTTTTAAGAATCCGGTTAATCGATTATGAAGCTTGAATACATTTTCTGGACACACTCTGCAAGGCCTTTCCAATGGTATCTCAAACATGTCGATTGGACGTCTGAATAAAAACTTCCAAACCGTGTTGCCGCGCCGTCTCAAGAAAATGTATCCCTGACCAAGCCAAAAATGTATCCAAATGTATCCAATTTTCTTTTTTTACATATACATCTCATAATATGTAAGAAAACCAAACATTTTCATGAAAAAGACATAATTTAACCCATCCTAAGGACTTGGAACACATGTGCATAAAATCAAACATTTGTAATTTCAATTTATAAAGTACATTTTTTGTGCATAAGTATTTTGCAAAGTAAATATAATAAATAGCACTCTAAAAAGAGCATGTAAAACTACTACTGAAAAGTATCTATTTTTCAACAAGAATCTGTATAAATATACGTATAAGATGTCCAGTATTTGATTTTGAACTTGAGATCTTTAAAATATACACATATATAGAATGTTTAAAATTGCAAAAATTTTCAAACTACAAATACATTTGAGTAGTCTACTTGCAAAGTGCGCTATGTAAAATTTTTTCGATTCTTAGTTTTTGGCGGATTACGTACCAGTATTTAAGGTAGTTTCATGTCCACTAACAACAGAGTGCAAAATCTTTTTATATTCTGAAAAAAAATAGCATCAAATGTTAAGTCTTCTTCCAAAAGTCGCTATCATACTTATTTATGAACTTTCAAAAGTATCAATCTTCTGATGAACTTAGAAAGCTGCTTTAGGTCGTATAGACTGTTAATGTTATCTTATGACATGTTATGTTATGTTACAATTTTATAAGGCTCCTATTTATCCAAATTTTCAGGTAATAATAAAAAAGATTCAGTTTAAATGTTACTTGTTGTCGTAGTCGCTTTTTTTCAAATTTATGGCTTTCTATTATAAAATCACATAACGCTGTTTGCAAGTGGACTGCTCATTTCCTAGTAATAATAAACATTACTTTATTTTAAACATGTTATGTGTAATTTTGCTCTTGCGACAAATTTGGTATGTAAGAGTAAACAGGCACTGATTAATTTTATTACACGGCGTGCGAGTTTGCACACATTAAAAGAGGAAACTGGTTACCTTTCTTATTATGCGCAAATAAACACAAATTTTTTAGAGTGTATTTAAAGTCTTTTCAGTAAAACTCATAAAAGTCTCCTTAAATAAATCAAAGTTAGTTTTTCAAACTACATTGAAATCTTCTTTCTTTTTAGATTAACAAATGAAAAAAGGTGATATGAAAGAGATTACTACAGAAAGAATATAATTTTCTTTATATACATATGTATATCGTCGTTTAAAGTACAAAACCGCGTATCGTCATTCTGCAAAACTGAGTAACTGACATTTGCTGCCAAAAATTGGATTTGCTCACACAAGCTCTTGGCTCAATCCTTATCCATTCGTCCTGAAATATACTAGCCAGAAATGCGACTGCTTTATAAAAAAGAAAACCATTTTGAAATATAAGTGTTTTTACTCTATAGAAAATAATTTATGCAACGTCACGCGGTTTTGCTTTTTGTTGATACGCGGTTTTGTACTTTAAACGACGATATGCATATTAAGGTCTTGCTTAAAGTATCCTTTAAGCTAATTAAAGCAATTGCGCTTATATCTATTTTGGTGAGATCTCTTCATATGTTCATTGCTCGGTTCACAAAAAATAAAATGCTTTAATTTCACGTTTAAGTAGCGATTCTTTATACGTTCAGAAAACGTAATGCTTTCTACCATCTTTAATGAAAATCGATTTTTGAACAAATAAAACTTTATAGGAAATATAAAATTTTGGCCTATTTAAAAAAGTATCCACATTCATACTGACCGGAAAAAATAAGTATCCCGCAAAAATTCGTCAAAAAATGTATCCAATTGGATCTATTTAGATCCAAACGGCATCCCTGCTTCCAAATCTCGTGTATATAAGAGCGAGTCATTTCAGCGTGCTACTGTGGCTGCTTTCGTCACTCGCGCGCACTGCCATGCGCTGTGATAAAGCAAAGAGCAAGCGTTCGAAACCTTACGGTGACTTATTAGCTATTTATATAAATATGTATGCACATACATATATACGCATGGTTTACCAGCAATTGCAATTAGCGATTTATATAAATATAGGCAAGTTTTATATGTAAATACAGGGTGTACTACATAAAAGGAAAAATTATTAACACAGTGTTGCCTACTACAGTAGAATTCTGCTTTCTGTGTTGCCGGAGAAGAGGGGCTGCCGCATGTCAAAGGTATACAATATTTCTTGTGCATATCACAGGATTTTTGCGCAGAACCCACATCGAAATTTGCAAAAAAGTGCGTAGTGCAATCCGAATTTATTAATAATTTGAAACATATATTTTAAATAAAGGTTTAATTCTTTGATTACACGTGTATGTTAAAGTTTTTGGATTCGGATTATGCGCTTGGACACAACAACCGAAAATCATTGTACAAATAATTAAACCGGACTCAAGTTCTTTTTTGCTCGTTTATATAAAGCAGTGGATAAAAATATACGTATATGCGAAAGGCAAATTTATCTGTCTAAATAAACACCACTAATATTTCCTGCAAACACAAATCGATTTACATCTTCTATCTCGCCTCCGACACAGAATGGGTTTCGTACAAAATTACGCAAAAAAGCTTACTCGTTCGTTTTTAGGCATGCCATTGTTACGAATTTCGAAAGTTCGAAGATACGATTCGGATTGCAGCATACCATTCCTACGATTCGTAGCAAAATCCGAATACGAAAATGTTGCAGAATAGGGGTGTAAAAGTAAACAAAATGGACGCTAGCTAGGAAATAAGGTTGGCAAAGTTATTTTTAATAAAATATTAAGCTAAAATATATTTAAATTGCTTAATATAGCAGAAAAACTGACCACGGTGTCACAGAGAATAAACTTAACTTTTCCTTGAGTAGTGAGAATAACAAGCACAACAAATCAACAAGGCTAATAATCTGAGATTTGCCTATGTAAATAGGGTGATGGTCAAATGAGCTTTGCTGGAAATTATCACCCTTATTCTAGAACCCGAATTTTCGTAATTCGTAATTCGTAGCTACGTTACGAAAAACGAAAAATCGACATGCTGCAACCATTGCTGAAAAATGTGTAGCATTGCCAACTATCAGTTGTTTTTCAAAGTCAGCTGTATGAAGGAAAACAAAGTGGAAAGGAATTAAAAAAACACTCATCGTGTGCTTGTTTATAGTAAAATTGGCTGATTTTACATATTTTGTGAAAATTATGGATTCTGATGCATTTGCAATTATAGCAGCGAAGTAAGAGCGCGCTATGGCAATGGATGCACAAAGGTATGCGGAGCTGTCGGCAAGGATGACATGATACGAAGCTCTTTTTCTCGTGGGAAAAGGTTAATTTTTATAACATCCCCCAATATTGCCACAGCAGCGAAAATCATATCAGGAGATTTATTGAGAAAATTTTTGTGAATTTTTTTATTTAACAAAACAAGCAAATATTTTAGATTTTTAGTATCTTCTTGATTATTTGGTGTTAAAAATTACCATATATAATGTTTTTTCTTGAAAACACTATCTTTAAGCATAATTTTTTAATGTGTTTGCAGGAAATCCATTGGAATTAAATCGGTGTATTTTGTGCGTATCTAGTGGCAGCTTGCTATTTTGCTTGTCAGCTGTTCAGTCCAACTTTATTTGACAGTGCTGCCAAGTCAGAAAACGAGTTTAAGTTAGATTCTCGGAAGCAAAATGAGAGAGTTTCATATCATATCATCCTTGGCTGTTGGTCATAGTAACCATGGACGGATCTATATCAGCCTCTAGTTGAATTGTTGAGCCACAAGCTATAACTCCTCCTATGCTTGAAGAACTGGTTCTCAATCCAATTAATGCAATAACAGCTTCTTCCAAGCCATTGAAAATATGCATTTTGTTAGGTCCACCGCCTGGTTGACTACACGTATATTTAAAGTATTTAGATTCGGATGATGCGTTTGGATACAAAAAACCGTACTCAAGTTTCTCGACAAGGGACAACAAATATTTTTTGTTCGTTCATGTAAAGCAGTGGATAAAAATATACGTATATGCGAAAGGCAATTTATCTGTTTAAAAGAACACCACTAAAGTTTCCTGCAAACACACATCGAATTACATCTTTTTGCGTAATTTTGTGCAAAAATTAAGCAAAAAGATGTAATTCGATGTGTGTTAATTTTTGCACAAAATTACGCAAAGAAGCTTTTAATTTCTTACTCGTTCGTTTTTAGGCATGCCATTCTCACGAATTTCGAAAGTTCGAAGATACGATTCGGATTGCATCATACCATTTCTACGTAGCAAAATCCGAATACGAAAAACACTTTGCAGAATAGGGGCGTATATTTATATGTAAACTAGACCACGTCAAAATAAAAAAAAACCCGCAATGCGACCGGCATAAGACTCAAATTTTAGAATTTGGTATAGTAATAATTCTCCATGATCGATGGTGTTACGGCAGAAACACACTTTGTAGAGTTTAAATATTTTTGAATTTAGCAATGCAACCCTGCGCGGTGCATAAATCCAAGTTTTGTTAAGTCCGGCAACACTGCCGATTGTTTATATCTGTCAAATGTTCGTATTTCTCAAACGTTCGTATCTGTCAAATGTAAAGTGCCATAATTTTATTCCGAAGACAAAAAGGCGCGAGGACACACAAAGTGTAAGGCAATTAGATTTAGTTTAAGATTGTACTTATTCAACATTGAAAAATTTTATAAAATCCTAACTTGCAGGAAAATAAAACAAACAAACAATCACAAGCAATTAATGATCAACGATAGCATTTGCTGTGCGACTACAACAATGAATACGAAAGTGTTGCAGAATAGGGGCGTATATTTATATGTAAACTAGACCACGTCAAAATAAAAAAATAATCCCGCAATGCGACCGGCATAAGACTCAAATTTTAGAATTTGGTATAGTAATGATTCTCCATGATCGATGCCCACCTCCCTCCCCCCCAGAGCTCGAAAAAGCAAAATTTCGGATAAGATATATTTTTTATATTTTTTTCATTTTAATCTTCAATCGTAACCATTTTTTAGGTTTGCACAAGATTATTTATAGAATAAGAAATCGTGTAAAACTCTTCGTCAACGTGAAAAATTAAAACAATGGGTATGTAGATACTAGGGATGTTGCGTATGTGGAATTTTAGACATCCGCGGATGCGAATGCGTCTATTAAATAAACTGTTAAACTGCATAACTAAAAATTCCTTTCCTATAAAAACTGTGTTTCTCTTACATGTATCATTGGCAACACTATACAAATATTTCAATGAGAGTAACTGGGTTTCATTTCGTTCCGCTCCACTCACGTTTGAGAAAAAGTTGAGAATTCAACATTTTGCAATTTGAAAATAAAGGAAAACTTCATATTGAAATAGTTCCTTTTAGTTTGAGAACGCAATCAACGGTTATTTGAGATGCATTTGAGAATTAACGTTAGAGATTTGAGAAAAGGACTGATTCTCAAATGCATCTCAAATTGAGATATAACAAAAATGTTTATTGGGTAACAATGAATGGTATACATATAAGCATGTATGTACAAGTATGTACAATCAAATAAAACACCTCTTTAAGGTAAAATTTTCGAGTGACGAAAGCTGAAGTAGAAACACAAAATTTGTGATATCAATTTCGTGACGAAAATTATACGAATTTTTTAACTGCCTTTAAAACACAGGGAAAATCTTTTTTATTCATACGAATCGTTGCAAAAGTTCTGTTTTCAATTTTGTGTTTCTTGCAGAAGACGACATTTCGCAACGTTCCGAATAAATAAAAAAAGATTTTCCGTACGTTTCCAAGGCAGTTAAAAAATGCGTATAATTTTCGTCACGAAATTGATATCATAAATTTTGTGTTTCTAGTTCAGCTTTCGTCACTCCAAAATTTTACCTTAAAGAGGGGTTTTATTTGATATCAATCATTTTGGGGTAGCAAATTAAAAAAAAGGCGTGAGTACTAAGTACTCATGAAATTTGATGTGTATAGTACACACTGTATTTACATATAAAACTTGCCTATATTTATGTAAATTGCTAATTGCAATTGCTGGTAAACCATGCGTATACAGTATATTTTGCTTTGCTGCCTTTATGCTTAAGTGCACATTTAAGATACCTACCCCAAAATGCGCATCTGAGACATTATTTTTAACATTTATAAGGAAACTACTCCGATAGATGCATTCAACATACCTGCACATTGGCGATACCTGCCTTAAAAATTGTGCGACTAGTAGCAATTATCAAAGGAAATATTACGTTTACCTGCACTGGCCTACAATTACTTAATTTTACAAGCTTTTATTTATTTTACTCATATCGCAGAACAACGGAAATGGCTATAAATTTTTCTAGTTATATAGATAATAAGATACCATTCGAAAAAAAATTTCGCTTACATTATTTTCTACGTGATAAGTGCTTCTCCATTATTTGGTTTCATAGGGATTCGGATACCTTCCTCATTGAAGTAGTAAAGAAAATTCGCTTAAGTGCCTTTTTCGGTTAGGTGCACAAGTTTTTCGTGCAAAGAAGGATGTGCATACATATTTATATAAATAGCTAATAAGTCACCGTTAGGTTTCGAACGCTTGCTCTTTGCTTTATCACAGCGCATGGCAGTGCGCGCGTGTGACGAAAGCAGCCACAGTAGCAGAGAACGTTTATAAATGATAGCTGAAATACAATGCCGGCGAACGGCGAACTCACCACAGCGAAATTCGCGCTGTCAAAATTAGAACACCCGCAAGCATATGAAATTGAACACAGCCAAAGCGAAATGCGAAGTTCGCTTGGCGGCGTTTCATGGCGATAGATTTATTTCTATCGCTCTGCTGGGCGATGACATCTGTGCGTGCCAAAGGTGGCCGTATTTGTTTTGTGCTTTCAAAGTTTAAAAAGAAAACAACCTAAACACGATTTTTTTTTTTGTTGTTTGAAAAATATAGTTGTGGATTCGTTAAATCTGGCTTGAAACAAATTATTTATAATAATCTTTCTTTGTTTTACATTTATATTTGTTATCATTTCCTCATTTCTAAATATGGTTTAGTTTTTTCTAAATATGGTCACCCAAATTATAAAGGCGACCAATGGGATCAGCTGTTTTCGCTACCGCTACCGTTCGCCGGTATTGTATTTCAAGCATGAGAAGGCGCATTTTCTGTGTGAACTAATTGCTGCCAGAATTTTTGGGGTGCAGTCGGCCAAATATACCACTCGTCGACAAAGTGCACCACTCGACCGACGGTGTCGGCAGAGAAGTGTCGGCTGCCACCATACCAAAAATTTTTCCGTGCCACCACACTTCGAGCAAATTTACTATAGTTCAAAGCAAAATGAAAAAATAAGAACGAAAAAGGAAAGAGGAACAGAAATATAATAAGCACTAGGCAGAGGGGATGCTTGCGGAGGCAGGCGCGTGCTTGTGTCGGATCAAAACAAACTCTAAAATAAAAATGGAAGTCAGAACAACAAGTGTACAGAAGAAGCGGGGAAACGGGAAAAGGAGCGGGTTTTTGTACATTTGCTTGCTTGCCGAAAATATGATATTTGCGTGAAATCGATTTGCTGATTGTTGCAAATTGATTTTTGCAAACATGTATGAATTTTTCTATTTCAGCTAAGTTGATAAGATTTTCTATGGCATTTTTTTGACTTTTTTCCGCAATTGTCTAAAGTCATGTAAAATGGACCTTTTTATAAAAACTATTTTATTATAATTTATTTAAACATATGTATGTATGTACATATTTACATTTATTATTTATTTATTTCTTTTATAATTTTATTTGATATTTTAATATAATTTAATATTAAGCCAAATTCAGTTGTTATTATTAAATACATATGCATATTAATATAATAAAGAAATGTTAATAAAATCGACTTCTTTTTAATTTTGGAAAAATTTTTTATATGTTTTGATAGGTATCTGATGGCATTTTTCTTTATGCATACAAGCGAAAAAGCATTTACGCACATATATTCTTTGGTACGTAAATGTAGATATGTCAACGAAAATTAAAAAATTTTGGATATTCGTACTTGCAAAATCGGTAGTACATGTAGCCAGTAAGATGCATGAATTTCAATAAGTGCTGTGACATAGTTGGTTGATGCGTGGCGATGAACGATGCTTTGCTGCCGTTGTTGTCCAGGGTTCATATCCTACCCGAGGCGGTTGTTTTTTTTATGAATTTATTTCTAAAATAAAATAAAGAATAATTTGGTGGTTGAAATGAATTTTTTGCATTTCAATCGCCATCGAAGTTATTGAAGAAGAAGAAGAGAACTCGTTGACAAGAAGGGGGAAACGAAAGCGAAGTGATTTTGCGCACTTATCGGCGCAGATGCATGATTTCGGTAACTNAAATATTTTATTTTGATCAAAGAAGTGTGCAAAGGGAAGGGGGATTTTGACCGCTGTTGCCACTTTTCCAATCGGCGCGGTGGTTGATAAAATTTTAGATTTTTAGATTTTGTCATCGCCGCGACGAAAATCAACTTGTGGACGGCTCATGCTTGTAGCGGGGTAAGTGTGCAAGGTGCGCACGAATTTGTGAATGGCAGTTTTTACGTTTATGAATGAATGTCTTGCTCGTGAGAACCGGGAGTTCGGGGAATAGTACGCGCAGTGTCTGTATGTTTTCATTTGTAGTATTTGCATGGATGTACATACAAAAGTACATATTTGGTTTTTGATGTTCATTGATTGATTAGAGTGATGNAGAAGCGGGAGTTCGGGGAATAGTAAGCGCAGTGTCTGTATGTTTTCATTTGTAGTATTTGTATGTATGTACATACATAAGTTTATATGTATTTGGTTTTTGATGTTCATAGATTGATTAGAGTAATTAGAAGCGATTGCATTTTTGTTTGCATGAACACTAATCAATTATGTACGTGTATGCATATGTACATGTTATGTATGTACATAGTTCGTTTACCTGTACATATGCACATTTATATCTATGTATTATTCACAAGTAAANATAGTTTGTTTACCTGTACATATGCACATTTATATCTATGTATTATTCACAAGTAAATATTAATTTAAACATATGATCATAACCATTTAATTTAATATTTCTTCAATGTTGATAGATAATATTCAATTTCTTGATTAAACATCAAAATATGTACATATTCATCAATTAATAAAATTTGGCAAAACGATGGTGGTTTTCTGCACACACAATTACACGAAATTTGAGCGTCGCAAGCTTGGCGCATGAAATTCAACGACATCGTAAAATACTGCTTAAGCGCTCGGATTTCAATGTGTTGTGTGGCGGATGCGCTAGAGGCGCGAGATTATTTTCGCGTGTTGCATTTTTGCTGGGGATCAAATCCCAGTTGGAGAATTATTTTTTTGTTTTTATTTTTTTAATGTAATTAAATTTTCCTTTTTTAATTTTATGTTGACCTTTGGGGTTTATTTTATAAATTGATTTTTATTTATAAAATGTATGCATAAAAACTCCCAAAGAGGTCGGGCAGCATAATATGATTCTATGAAATTCTAGTTATGGAAAAATATTTCATAGCCACATATGTATATATGCGAAAAACTTCTTTGTAAATACTTTCAGTTTCAATTCATGTATGCAGTTGCATGTACATATATAATTTTTTTAATGCTTTCGAATTTTTTTTTGCCAAATGTCTTTTTTTTAAGATAAATGCCATCATAAGATAAATGACATAAAGAAAAATGCCATCAAAAGATATCAAAAATTTTTCCAAAATTAAAAAGAAGTCGATTTTA
>NW_016158351.1:125086-140674 GCF_001687245.7 Rhagoletis zephyria | reverse complement strand
CAAGTACCTCTATGGGCAATGTTTCTGAGTTCGAACGGCTACTACAGTTCAAGAATCCAGAAGGACAGCTATGTCGATGGATTGAGAGACTGCAAAGTTACGCCTTCGCTATTGAACACCGCAAGAGAAGTGTCCACGGAATTGCTGATGCTATGTCTCGACGACCATGTAGCTTGGAATGTGAGCACTGTTCGAAAGCTCAGGCCAAAGAAGACATCATAGAGTGGAAGAAAGAACAGCTACGAAAGTGTCAGCAGGATAATCCAGATCTAGAGCTTTTAATACATAGACTGGAGATGGGCAGACGGCCAACTAATGAGCAAATGGTAGCGGAGAGCCCCATAACAAAGGCATACTGGGCCCAACGGAACAGCTTGAAGTTGATATCTGGCTGGTTGCATATGGTATGGGAAAGTGAAAATGGCCATTGCTCCCGCAATTTAATAGTAGTTCCGAGTGTAAGAGTTTCGGACGTTCTCAAGGAATTCCAAAATAGTACCAATGGAGGGCACCTGCGAATCACGAAGACCCTGGAGGTGATCAAGCAAAGGTTCTATTGGGTTGGCTGTCGGCAATTGGTCGCAGAGTGGATTGTGAACTGCGCGGAGTAAATTGCAGCTAAAGGGCCGAAATCTAGAAGTTATGGCCAGATGAAGCAGTATAACTCAGTTTCACCATTCGAGTGGAATGCTATGGATGTAACAGGCCCATTTCCTATGAGCTTACTGGGAAACAAATACGTCCTTTGTATGGCCTACTTTAGCACATGGGCGGTGGTATACCCGATTCCAAACCAGGAAGCTAAAACAGTAGCGGAGGTATTCATCTACAATTGGTTTGCGAGATACGGAGTACTTATAGAGCTACACTCTGACTAAGGANGTGCCAGAAACTGGATATCCGGAAAACTCGAAAAACGGCTCTTTATCCCCAATCAGATGGCATGGTGGAACGATTCAACCGAAAGATTGGGTTGTCCACATACCCTTTAGAAAGAGACGTCCAACATCCTGGAAGAGGGGCTGAGAGAGATACGTGCTCTTGTGGGACAGCGTACTTTAGGTTTTAATGCATTTAAATTTCTTTGTTTGTTTGAATTTATTTTATATTTGAACATATCCACCTAATTTCTCTAGTGTTTTGAATCGTGGATATGCTACTGCATACTTTTCAATCTAAAAACGTCTTGACCCTTGTAAACAGTTGTTTGTGAGACACGGCGTAGTCGAACTAGCATTGCAAGAACTCATGAAATGATGCCGAAATTTATGGATAATTTTCGTGAGTAATTGAATTCATGAAATTTGCTTTATGCAGCCAATTTTTACCTAAATGATTTAATGACTTCACCTACGTATAAACGTAGTATAATAAAGGCGCAAACAGTCAACGACGTAGCGCAAACGTACGTAGCATCGTATAAATTCACTGATAGAGAGAGAGAGAGAGAGAGAGAGAGATACGGCAACGTCGCCGGTATGCGGTGATATGTTTTCGTAACACCCGATTTACATGATTCAAGTACTTGAAAGCAATTGTTGCTCATTCTCTTTTGTGTTTTCTATTTGCTTTTACACGTTTCAATTCTGTTGAATTCAAGTTTTGGTTCTTTAAATTGGAAGCAACGAAAATGCCAAAAGCAAAGCAAGAAAGTTGAAACCACTTGACGGTACTAGTCCCTTTTCTTCTCACCCCCTCTCTTCCACATGCAAGCAGAATTAAGTTCAATACTTGAACTGTGTAAAAGCAGTCTTAACACGCGAATCCCATAAAGGTAAAATTAGTCAAGAGCGCAGAACTTATACTTAAGCTGAATATAGTCAAGAACGCAGAACGTATACTTAACCGCAGTCTGTATACGCAGAATTTTGTTGATTACTAGAGCCCTCAGTGTTGCTTACTACAGTGTTGCCACTCATTAATGCCTTTTCATAAACTTACCTTTTTAACTAAAATTTTTCGTGCTATAAAAGATCACAGCTAAATAAAAACAAGTAGTAGTTTTCAACAAAAATCTTATTCAATAGAGAATAGGAAATTATAACTTACTTACCATCTGCAAAACTGACGAAGTGGCAACCATCTATAGAAGGAAGAAATCACCTGACACGAAAAAATCTAAATTCCGCAGATTTCTGCGCTACGGGGTACAACTACAGAAAAATTCTTCGGTGTTGAGTTTTCATTTACATAGCGCTGTCGTAAGAGAGATCGTGTCAGCTGACTCGGGTTTACGTACTGGTAGGTTTACGTTCTCGACTAATTTCAGCTTTAAACGCAGTCTGTATACGCAGAATTTTGTCGATTACTGGAGTGTTGCTTACTACAGTGTTGCCACTCATCAATGCCTTTTCATGAAATTCCTATTCAACTTAAATTTTTCGTCTTATAATAGATCGTAGCTACATTTAAACTACTTAGTTTTCAACAAAAAACCTTTTTCAATAGTAAATTTCAAATATTTTAAACGTATTTTGAAGAGGAACTTATGACTTTTTTACCATCTGCAAAACTGACGAAGTGGCAACCATCTATAGAAGGATGAAATCAGCTGACGCGGAAAAATCTAAATTCCGCAGATTTCTGCGCTATGGGCTGGTAAAGGTGTTCTTACACGATGTGTATTTGCATGTGTACATGTCGCATGCCAGCATATCGTGTAAAGGCAAAGAATATTTGTTTCTGTACAAAGCAGATGCACGTACATATGAAATAGATGTGTTTCTATTTTTATCTGACACACATCATCACAGTTTAGTTTAATTCGTTTTCAAAGAACGTATTTTTAAATAGTTAAATAAAGATTGTCAATTTGACAGACATACTGTGAATTTGACAGACACATGCAATTACATATGTATTGAAAAAGTCACATTTACAGATGCAAATACATATCGTGTAAGAACACCTTAAGACAGATCGTGTCAGCTGACTCGGGTTTACGTATCGGTAGGTTTACGTTCTTGCCTAATTTCAGCTTAAGTTAGATCGTGTCTGCGTCAACCTACCACTACGCTACGTCGTATACTTAGTTTTTATTCTTTAGTTCTGAAAGATATTTTAATTCTCTATCTTTTGATGTATCCACTATTGTAAAAAGTTAGGTAATAGCGAAGATATTGTTCAAAATAAAAAGCTCACGCTCTCATTGAACTGTATAGCAGGCTTTACGCAACTGTCAGTTTCATACCTCTCCGGCACATACGGCAACAAGTCTCCTCTGATGGCCACTTTAGATTGTACATAAAACCCTAACAAAACTTTTATCGAACTATCTGGCAACGTAAAAACCAAATAAATTTTCTCCGTCGCTTTTTACAATGTGCTAAAATCTTTTTTGATTAGTTTTTGCAGCTCACAATAAAAGAAAAACAAGTATTTCAGAAATAAATAGAAAGTATTTAACAAAAGGAAAATATTTTGTTGGGAGTAGGTATGTGTTCTGTGTGAAAACGATTAAACAAACTCATCAAGTGAAATGGATGCTGTTGTCTTGCACTCGGACATTGCGCGTCTTGTGCTAGGTAAGACTTTTCAAATACGCACCTGGGGGCTCCGCGATTACAAACATTCATTTTCCCTCCCTTTTGATGTGATAGGCTATTTGAAGCGACAAAATTTAGAACGCACTTCCCGTTTGTTTTGCAAAACTTCACCGCATCTGAAACAGGAATTTTCAGCCTATAGAAAAGGCTATACGCCACATACCTTCGGACCCGATTTGGAGGATATCATTTGTGAATATGTAAATATTACATGTACAGGTAAGTACAGTCCTATTTACAAAATTGTATAATGTGATAATGCAATCAAATACTAATTGGGATTTAATTATTGCAGTTGATCGGCTTGTGTCGTCCTTACCAAGCAGCCTGCGTTTTCAATTGTTCGAACGCAAGCTTTCAGAAAAAGTTAATTTACTGCTCGAGCGGGCTTTAGATTCTTTTTTGAAAGCCGAGCAAAGCGAAAGCAGTGCACTTAAAAAAAGCGATGTCAAACGTAGTTCCGCGGCCAGCACGAGTGTGCCATCGGATAAAGAGAACACAACTAAAAAGCAAAATAAACAAAAAAGGAAGCGGTTAGCGTTAATAAACAAAAAAATTTCGAATTTATATTTAAATAACATATTTATCTTCAGCACATGTTTAATATACTCGTCAGATGAGCGTAAAAGTCCCGTCTCCTTGCAAAACAAATTGACGAAAAGACGCCGCATATTAGAACCATTTTGCTACCTTAGTGCGAAGCAAAAACATAATTTGCAACGCCTTCAAAAGGAGTCAGCATCCTCAACTGGCGATGAACAAACGCAGACTGATGATGGCGTTGAAGACGAGAGTGCCGATGAAGAGGATGCAGAAGTGCTTGATAACGAATCAGATCTATCGATTAGGGAAAAGCCTACCCAGGAGTCAACGCCACGCAATATATCGGTAAAAGGAAAATTTCTAACACCATCTGTGCCGGTAATAACAATAATTTCTTTTAAAAATGTATCTATACCTATGTAAACTTATTGTACACCCACAGGATCTGTCTCAAGCTATATTAGATAACCCGCATTTTCAAATGAAGCTAGTGGATAATATCAATCAAGCACTCAGCAGTTCCGTAAATCCTGATGGGCAAGCAATTTTGTCCAACATTAACAGCACAACTGCTAATATACAAACAAACACTGATACGCTATCGGAGGAGCAGCAAATTATTAATTCAAATGAAATGTTAGATCAAATGGTCCAGGATATATTAAAGGCTACCGAGAAAGATCCTGCATTCGATGCAATTATTGAAAACGTCGTTGGTGGTAAGAATTGAATAAATTTGAAACTCGGCATATATTATCACATATTTTATAGCGTCCGTACAATCGACCAATGTTTCGGCAGGCGTACAATGCCATATCGATAGTAATCAACTACAATCGCAGCTAGGCTTGCCAACTGTACCTCCTCTGTTAGGACAACAACAACAACAGCTTTTTACTCTTGTGCAACAACAACCGCAGCAATCTTTGAATGTGCCCTGCTTAGCTGCCATATCGCACGAGACTGCAGCTTCGACTACGACTCCACGTACACCGCTTCTTATACGTACTGCCGTAGCAGCGGCTAGCACCTCGCATAGCGGTGGTGGCGATGCCAGTGCCGGAGAATCGCAAGTGCTATCCGCGCTAACCTCAAATAATTCGTTTGGTTCGTTGATCGATCCAAATTTTTCCATATCAAAGTTGATAGTTTTGAATCCGAATGACGGCGCACAGAAGCCATCCTCTGCTGATCAAAGTATTGGCAATACCACTGCTGATCAGTTAATTACCCAACTGACTAGTAGTGGAGCTGAGGCGACTGGAGACGAACAGGTATTAAGCGTGTTAACCAGAAAAAGGTGATGAGAAAATATGTGCTTTACCTTTTTTTATTATTTGAAACAGGTTTTCTTCGATGCTAACACAGGTCAATTAACAATTCCATTATTCCTTACCGACGAGGGGTTGCTGGCCAATTTCCCATTTCTTGTCAATAATGAGGCAGTAACACAACAACTTCAAACAGACAACATCTGTAACATGGATGGCTCTCGTATTGAAATCCCTCTGCCGGAACCCATTATAGTATCAGCAGACCAGTTACCACCAAATTCTATTATCGTGACAAGTGCTCAGAAAGCAATCACCGTAGAAGAGCAACGCTTGCCAGGCGCACAACAACCGCCCCGCACTGTCTGCAAGAAAACTATGGATGGGCCAGCGCCCTCCTCGTTAAACGTGCGTTCAAACGCGGATGGTGAAACGCCCTCCACAAGTGGTATAGTTAATTCAAAAGCGTACAAAAGCCTGTCAACGCCTCGTAAGCGCACATCGCATGTACGTACACTTTCGTTTTCTCCGAAGGTGGAGGGCAATAGGATAGCTGCGAAAGCTGGTGCCACACCACTTTCTACAAGGCGTGATGCTGTAGCTTCTACTACAGCACTCTTAGAAGACGGGGAAGTACCAGAAAACTTCTCGGTTGTACCAGAAAAACCTATAATAAAAAATGTGGAGATATTACCACGCCTAGACGGCACAATCGATGTGAGCGCCAATGAGAGCAGCAATAGCTGCAGCGTACCTCCCTTGTTTGTAACAGAGGAGAGCAGCAACCAGACCGTCATTAAAACGGAGCTATCCCTCAAAGAAAGTAAAGAAGTTTCTCTGGCGGTTCAACCTAAGGCAACTGCTACTTCGAAATCGACTATCGCTGATCACCCGGACACACCAAAGCGCAAGCAGGTTCGTAGGTCGGCAGTGCGCGCTTGTAAGCGCCGGCTTTCAAAGTCCTCGGATGAGCTAAAGTTGGTAACCAAAAATCAAACAGAGAAGATTGAACCTATAGAATCAGTCACTGAGGGCAAGGAGCAAACTATCGATCAGAGAAAATTAAATGATGACAAAATGATGGAAGAATGGTTACGCTTACGAAATGCTAGTACTAGCGACCTCGATTCTCGTTTGCGTCAGTTAAACGCTGAACAAAACGCGTCAATACCCAAGTCTGCGCGTAGAGTAAGGTCTACCCCAGCAAAAAAGCGCAAGTTGAGGCAAAAAAAGGCCGTTGTTTCAAAACGTAGGCGAAAAAAGGCGGCAGCGCTTGCTTTGCTAGATCACGAAAGGAAAATTAGTTTGAATGCCAGTGTGGAAGTTGACGAAAGTAAAGAGGGCAATGAAAGTGACCAACTGCCAGTAGAGGAAGCTGTAATCAAGGAAAAAGATATTAAATCAAAGAGAACTCGCGAGAAAAAGCGCACGGTTAAGGACAGATCCATGGAGTTCAATATTAAAATTCCGACGCCACAAAAAGATAAACGTGAATCCTTGTTGAAAATGAGAAGTGAACGCACGACCAGCGACACCGATGAATTGGCAACACATCCGCCCGCTGATGCTGCTGATAGCCCAACGCTGCAAAATCGGACTGAACGAACGGAACAGTGCAAACCAACTGTGCAAAGGACTGAAAATCGCTTGGAACACGAACGCGATCGCCGCACAGCCAATATTGCTTGCTTGCTAGAAACGCCGTTTAAGGCGCCTACAACATTGGGTGAGGTACCGCCGACGCCTGGCATGCCGGTGCCCATTTTAGACACACCTGCATCGAAATTAGGGGATATTCCTCTTTCAACGTCATATCTTTTTGGTTCCTTAACAAAAAGCGAACTAGAAACACCCCAATTGAGCGCAATAACGCCCGGAATCCGTTTCACACCTTTCGGTTCAAGTCGGGATGTGACACCACGCAGCGTTGCGCCTGCGACTGATTACTCCTCCGGTGGCTCGTACTATAAACCTGATGAATCCGATGATTTGGACCGAAAATTCGACAAACTTCTAAAAGACTCAGCGCAAAAGCAGAAGCAAAAAGAAGAGGAAAAGCAATCCCATGCAGCAGAGGTTAAAAATTTACTATTCGAAGACCAAAGGGAGACGACAGAACTGCACATGGAGCAAAAACAGGACGCCATTTGCGTTGAAATACCCGCTGAGAAGCTAAGAGTTGAACCGATAGTACTGAAACGTGTAAAATCATTTGGTGCCGAAGGCACGGAAGATGGCGAAGGCGCGACAGCGTCTATAAATATCGATCCACATTACATGCTCGCCTCTGAATTGCCTGAAATTTGCGCCGAAGAAGAGTCGTCAAATTCATCTAGCACATTTTCGAGCTCGTCCTCTTCGTCCTCATCGAACAGTTCCTCGTCCAGCTCAAGCTCGTCGTCGGATTCGAGTGCAGCATTACACAAAGCGACAGCTAAGGCCGAAGAGCAGAAAAAATCGCCAGACAATAACCTGCGCTTATCGCTGGATAATCTTTCGTCTATTAGTAGCACCGAAGATGAGGAGTGGCAGAAGTTGGCTGTAACAGAGGAAGAGAACTCGCAGCTGGTGGGTAATGATGGTGAAGTGCGCTATCCGGTGCGCAGTTGGCTAACACCAAGCAAAGTAGAACAACACTCAGCTAGAGATGCGCAAGAGCGCGTGTTACCGACCATAATTAAGGTTACTGTACCGCTGAAATCTGCGGAGAAAAAGAATCGCTTAGAGGAAGATCTGCAGCAGAAGCGTGAACGTATGATGGAGAAACTAAAACGAGACGCCAATCAGGGGCGGGAAAAACGATCGAACGTTCCATCGACACCGCCAAGTGGTATTACTGCAGCGTTGAGCGCAACAAGGAAGATTGCTGCGATGCGAGAGAAAGGTAAGAGTCAACCAACAAAGTCTCCATTATCTGCAGCCACATCAACAACGCTGGAGCCACATCTCGTCCAGGAGGAGAAACGTACCATGGAAGTGCTGACAGCGCTGCAATTGTCTGCGAGGAAGTCTCAGCAAACAAGGGTGAGTGAGCCGAAGACGCGAACATCTGCTATAGCACCGCTGATAAGTGCCCTAGACGATAATGCAACATCAACGCTCTTTTCAAGCGCCACAACATCCTCATCTATAACAACAACATATGAATTAACAGAGAAATCTGACCGTTTGCCGTTGAAGACACTGATTTCGAAGGTGAAAGCCAAGCAACGGCAATGCTTGCGAATTGAAGCATTACCGGTATTGAAGTCAACACGCTCTTCGGGAGCTGGGCGCAAGAAAATTGTACGTAATCCACTTGGCTTCAAGGGCACAACAGCAGGAGAGGCGGTTGAAATAGCAGGGCGAATCGACGAAGTGAAGTCGCCTCGTAAGTTGGCAGAGAAGGTCAGAGATGATAGCGATGGAAGCTCAGAAGACATGCGTGCTGGTATTAGTCCGGTGCCAAAAATAAAAATTAAAACAACAACAACAACTGCAGCTACGAGTAGCAAAATACGTGTTTCGCCACGCTTAAAGGGTATCAAGAATGCAAAGCCAAAGGACTGTGATGCAGACGATCTAGAAGAAGTTCCAACTAAACCAATAAAAAAACTTAAAACAACCAAAAGTATGAAGACCAGGGCTACTACGGCTAAATCACTGCTAGGAGCGCGAATTAAAATCTCGCCAGGGCGGCCAAGAATAACGAAAAGTCAAAAGGCAACGCAAAATATGCAATGTGAAGCAGCGAGGCTTGCAATCGAACACGCGCCGCATGAAGACACGGTCCCAATCCAAAAACCAGTTGACGCGGAAGTTCCAAAAACAGGCTCAGCGCAAAAAGAGGTGCCTGCTAAGGAGACTGTAGTTAATACCCAAAACGGTGATAAAACAGAGAACGACAAAAAGAGCGCAGATATAGCCGAAGAAGGAAAGCAGTCGGGAAAACCAACTAAAACATTCAAAACACCTTTGGAATCCATGAAATTTGCCAAGGATGCTGAACAAGCTAAAACTAACACAGACGTTCCTAAAGCCAAGGAAGTTGCGGATCAGACTGAAGGACCTAAGGCAAAGCCAACTAAACCCAATAAACATTTGCCACATGAAAAATCAGTCGCACCAGAAAACACAGAAAAAGGTGATGCGGTTAAAAAGGGAGATATGCCAAAACCTAAAAGGATGACCACAGAAAGCGATAGTCGAGCCGCTGATATTCTAAAGGCAAAATTAACTAAGCCGGAAATCCAATCATTGCAAAAAGCTGAGTCCGCTGATAAGCAAAAGTGGGCTGTCCAAACAGGAAACATCGAAGCGCAGCAGAAATCAACTGCGCCGAAAACGAGAGAGACTGTGCAAACTATCGAAGAGTGTCCAGCGACTCCAACATCTACAACAAATATGGAACCTGCTACAACCGAAACTTCTGAGGATGATCCCTTGGAAGGTTGTGAACTCGTTACAGTCACCGATGAGGATCCAGTGCGTTTCATATCGGTTACCTACGATGGCCCTGATATGCCACCACCTAATCCTTTGCCGCGGCGAGATTTTACAAACTTCAAAATGGTCGTCGCTTTCGATGAGGATGAGAAACATATTTGGCGTGTAAGCGATGATCTAATGCTATTCCACTTATCGCCCGCAACGCAGCAAATACGAAATATACCAAAAAAGCGTAAGGTTCGTATAAATACCTGTAGCAGTGATCAGGATGATGTAGCCATGGTGGGGGTAGTGCATAGCACGACAACAACTCTGGCAACAGCCACAACAACGTCGACACTGACGCCTGGTAGCAGCACTGACATTGATAAAAATGCTAGTAGCAGTACAAGGGAGATTGAACCAGTTGCAACATCGACACCAATATCTGCACCAGCTACTAGCAGCACACAAGAATCTCAAAAACTGTTATCGTAAGTGTTCCTTTTACTCTTCAAGTTTTTTTTTTATTTTTAAGTATCATTAAAATATAGAAAACCAACAACATCTGCCGCCGCCGCGACAAAATCCACGCTGCCAACGAAACCAACCACAAAGAGTTCTGCAGGTACTACAGAAGTACTCCAAATGGACGATATTGAATCGCTGCTTTCGCATTTACATGGTAATGCAAATTAAGGAGCTTCGGAATTGGATAAATTTTCAAACATTCGTTTTGATAAAATATTTGATACATGCTATCTATATGTACATAGCCGATCATATGTATGTATATAAAGGACTACTATAGCAATAATTGTTAACTCTACTTAATGTTTTAATTATCTATATCTTTTAAGTATACTGTGACTATGCTCATTAATACATATTCGTATTTACGTCTGATCGTTCCATAAGAGACGTGTACTGCATACATATAATTAATTACCTTGAACAAATGCAAATGAATTCAGAAATCTGAAAAATAGTATATACATCCATATGTATATAATCTTAAGAATCGCTCGCTTAGTGGCAGAAATAACTGTAATCAGCTTAAGAAGTTTATTTTATTTCCCTGATACATCGTTATTTTTACGTTTTATTCCAGAATATAAATATATATATACATTTTTTTTCCAAATCCGAAAGCAGTAAATTGGAATTTTTTTCTAATGTACTCAAAATAAAATATTAGTTGCACGCACTTACAATAAATATATAAATAAAAGCTTATATGTATAAAGAACAGCACTGTATGATAACTCATTGAAAAACAAATAATTTTTAGCAAAAAAAACCGACTTCAACTCTTTTAAAAAAAACATATATATATATCTCATGATCCACTGATCGGATCTTACTCAGATTAGTATGGGACCACCTCTGAGACACTGCCTTTACGATGCAAAAAGAATTATCGAACGTGACGTGGTCCAAAGTTATGCGGTAACATACATAAAAAAAAAGAAGTATTCCGACGAACTGATAACCTCCCCCTTTTTATAAGTCGGTTAATAAAGATAACAACCATATACGAATTATTTCGTTAATAAGTTGTTCACACTTGATCAGTATATTGGGTAAGTTTAACAGAAAGTTCAGCGGTATCATTTTTTTTTTTTTTTTTTTTTTTGGGAATACAATTTTGCTTCCATCATATCGAACTAAATTTTACATGAACGAAAAGTAGCGTTTAAAAATTCAGTCAATAGAAATTTTGTCGACCATATCATATATCGGGCCTCAATTTGACTTGAATACAAAGTAGCATTAAAATATTTGAATACCTTTTTTTTTGAACATTCTGAAACACTAAAACAAAATAAATGCAACCCTTCAAGCCCCAATCGCATGATTGCATCGCATGACATTCGTAAGTAGCCTACGAAACTTGCCAGCGTTTTGTATTTACCAACAACCGCCAACCCGTAAAAATTACGGTTAAAATGGCTTTCAGTTAAACACTGGCAAATAATAACTAACAAACTTAATTTCGTACAAATGACGCTATAATTTAAAATGTAGTTTTGGTTCATATTCTTCCCCTGTGCCTTTGATTCACTTATAGGCGCAACAAGTGTGGCAACACTCCGAAGCTCCATCTCTGCCGCCAAATGTCAAATTGCTGCTTCGATGATTGCGCTGACAGGACGCAAGGAGCTTGGACATGTCTTTCGTTCATGGAGCTTGGAGTCTTTTCGTGTTCAGAGGATAAATAAAATTCGCAAGCAGCGGTTGAGTGTAATTGATTCATTTGTGAATAAGGAAAATAGTTTCTGTGTGTAGTGAATAATCAAGGGACATATTTTTTGTGCTCCGAAAACAACAATTTGTTGCGTTGAAAGTGTGACCGTCCTTGTTAACAGCCTCAATGAAATCCAATGCCCAATAGGCTGTAGTGAAGGAAACAGCCGTCGCCGTCTTTTTTCTTATTATTTCCAATTCCACTGACGCCAGGCAAAAGCAGAAGAGCACGCCCATGAAACAATACCAAAGCGCTGCAGAAATATTTACGCAGAACAAGAACATTTAACCAAAAAAAAAAAAACGAAAGTATTCAATGAGATCTGTGGCGATAAATGTGGGCATTCAACATACATACTTACAAATTATTATTAATTAAAAGAAATTTGCAAATATACGATGTGCGAGCGCGAGCAAATATTGTTATTACTATAGAGAAAAGGCAATAATTGTTTATGTGATGATTTGTTGAAAGCGTATAGAAGACCGTGCAATTCCATAGCGTACGTATGTATAGCCTCGTGTATTTTTTGTGCGTCCGCAGATACAAGTTCGTGTGTGTGTTTTATGTTTGTGTTTAATAACTGCATATGTGCTTGTCTGTCAATGGTGGCGCGCTTATATGGCAATAAAGAATTGTGACACTAATACGATTTTCTGTAAAAGAATTTATGTAAATTGTTTCCATAAATTGTATAGAACTTACATCTTTTTATTGTTCATAGTTATATTGTCCTACATCATAGTTCAATATAAAATCCCGCGCGCATCCGTACACATAGACCTAGCATATTTTTAACCTCAGCAATATAATTTTGGAATAAAGTGTACGCATTTATCAGCTAATCAGCGCAAGAGCAGCTTGCTCAAGGAGCATTTAGCAACAAATATTCACTTAAATCTGTAGTCAACACAATATTCATACCATGGCCATGGCGGCAAATAGTAGCAGTGGTAGTGGTGGCGTCTTGGGTGCCGCCGGCGGTGGTATTGCTGGTGGAAACAGTGATTTATGGCGTGAGTGTGTTGCCTGGCTGACACGCTGCAAAATAATACCACCCGATCATAAAGCGAATTGGCCAGATTCCGAAATACGGGTACTTGCCTTGACGCTACGCGATGGAGTTTTGCTTTGTAATCTGGTCATTTATTTGGATGCCAATAGTATGGATCCACGGGACTTTAATCGCAAGCCGCAAATGGCACAGGTGAGTCATGTTTGCACATTTACTGAATACATACCTATCATGTACCTAATTAAATCTCAGTTTCGAAAAAAGCTTAAATATTTATCTGTTGTTATATGATTGCACATATTCTTTTACAGATTATTTGTTAACATGTCGCCAGTACTCAGGGAAAGCCAAAATGTTTCTTTGCACAATCTTTGTTTTTGTTTTTCATGTGCGAAAAAATGGTTTTATTGGAAATTTTATTTTATTTTTTTGTCTTTCATGCCACACGTTTATCTGTGTATGATAATATTTCTACGTACAAGAAGTTGGTACCTACTCCATAAATTACAAAATTCAGAACGCCAAGCAGTTGCGTTCCAGCAGCAGTACGAATAGTAGGAATTTACAGGATTTTACAGGAAGCTGTTCCCGCACGACACCTTACATAAGGTTTATTACTCCCTTGTGCGGAAGCCCAATGATATTGACAACCATATGATCGAAAATCAGAATATAATTCCTATTTTGTCTTTGTATTGTTTACGTGGTACGTCTAATAGAAAAGAATGATGAGCAATTTGTATTTCGTGTTCACAGATCCATGATTCTAGCACTACACCCTGCCCAGTCTTCCTACGATAAGATGGGGGTTGGGAAATGTTTCACTCAAACTCAGCATAGGTATGCAGTGACAATTTCGTGTCAGAATGAACTCGAAAGCTTTTTAGACTGCCAATAGCTGAAAGTGTACTTAAAGAACGTGACCCTTAGTTTACCGGACATAACGGTATTGCGATAAGCACGAGCGTAGAAGTGGTCCATAGTCCTCTTGATTCCAATTATGGCAGATCTTTTCACTGTTGCTTATCGATTATGGTCTTCTTCAAGGCGCTTCAGCACATAAAGCGAAGACACAATACAATTGTTTTGGTGTCATTATTCCAGTTAACATTCGTTTCTACTTCTTTCCTTATTAAAAATATGTACATACATATTTATTTTCGAAGTTTAATCCGCGATTTACACCTGATAATAAAGTTTTATTGCGCTTTAGTGGAGAAGTATGTTACTCCTTTGCCTTCGCTTCCCTTAATTTCTCAGATTCGATTTCTTCCTATTACTCCCTTTGGAAAATATTACTACATTATTGAGACACTCTTGAGCATGTAACTTTTAATTTACCCCCAGAACTCTTCGTTTTCATATGTCCTCTTATGTTGTTGTTGTTGTTTGTTGTTGTTGTTGTTGTTGTTGTTGTTGTTGTTGTTGTTGTTGTTGTTGTTGTTGTTGTTGTTGTTGTTGGTGTTGGTGTTGTTGTTGTTGTTGTTGTTGTTGTAGCAGCAGTACTCACCCGCCGCAGTCCATAGTGCTTCTGGTGTCAGGGTTGTGGGTTTAGAGGCGCATGCGAAGAGGTGTTGGGTGTTGTGTGGACCTTGCCCCCATGCAGGGCATGTGTCTGCCACTCCTGGGTTCAGCCGAGAGAAATAGCTGTTTAGAACGGAGTAGAGCTAGGGTGCACCTGGTCTTTCTTGGCAGTTCAGCTTCGTCGATGTTGATGGGCGGTGGTCGACCGCCTAGAACGATGTTGTCGTTCCTGGTACTAAGACTCGACCTGACTGCATCGGTGTGTAGGTGGTTAAGCGCCGCTCTGTATTTCTCTGCGTCGAAAGGGTGGTATACGCACGGCTCAACGTCGGGTTTCCAATCGTGCAGGTGACGTCTGACATGTCGAGGAGGCGGTTCATTTCGAAGCAGGGCGTTATTGGGGTGATTTCCATGGTGACATCCCACGAGGCTTTTATGTGTTGGCGGATCAGGCTATGTACCTTAATTCACAAAGCAAAAAACATTAGGGCAATTCATCTAAACGCGTAAATGCCTCATAATCGTATAAACCTCGTAAAAATACTTAATTTTGTATGGAAAATCGGTTTATTTACGAAGTTTACGCGGTTACACGTTTCCATGAATACCCATTTTATAAAATCAGTATCAAAAACAGGTAGGGCTTTTTAAAAACCCTTTACACACTTTTCTGAGTGCTCAGAACTGATGTCTCTAAAATGAGTTTCTTTCATCAGAAATATGAGTTGAACAAATACAACAAAGCGTCATATTTCAGACTCTAATACGACTCTTAACTTGGACTCATATTGACATGCCCTTCTAAGAAGGGAAATATGCTCTTTTCCGACTCTTTTAAACTCATAATGAGGGTTACAACTCAGAACTCTGAGACTTTTCTGACTCTAATATGAGTCCGAATGGGAAGTGGCATGTAACTACGTTGCTTTTGGAACTAACACTTACAAATTTTTATTAAAGGTGTATTTTAATATCTATGTATGTCCAGCAATATTGCTCAGTGGGAATATAGATGTTAGTTGATAATAAATAAAC
>NW_016158351.1:81142-124986 GCF_001687245.7 Rhagoletis zephyria | reverse complement strand
CTTTCAAACGTTGGTACACAGTTTCTTAGGTTAAGAATGGAACTCAAGACTACATATTAATTGAACTGATAAAATTAATTTTGAAAAAAATGAATGATATATACATAATTTTTTAAGTTGATCTTAATTCCAGTATTTGGTACTCAAAAATATCATACTTAATAATGGATTTGTGTTCCCTATTTTTCGTATTTTCAATCTTAGTCCGATTTTAAGTTCAGAAATGCTAAGACCGAGTACAAAAAACTTGATTCCTTCTCTCAGTGTACATATACAGTGCTGCCGTTGTGCGACTAAAGGGGCAATTTAACCCTTTTTAAGCGCCAATACCCTTTGACCCGACTGGAAAATTTTGATTTTTCAACCCTTTTCCAAAATTATGTGCAACTTTTGCCCCTTTTCAGAGATTTTTTTAGGAAATATTAACAGAACCATGCTATTAAAAAAAATATCCTCTTGCAAGTACGAAAAAATGCATCACTTAAAACTTTTAAAGTAATCGCAACTTTTCCCTTGCAGCAACTAGATTTATGGTTATGCTTGCAACCCTGTTTTGTGCAAGGCTTGTCCCGCTATTTTCTTTTCAAATTTAACGGATTTATTCTTTTACTAGTAAAGAAAACCAAAAATAATATTCTGACCCCTTTTTCGTCAATTACCCCTTTTTTGTGACTTTCTGAAAATTCTCAACGGCACACTGTACATTCATATGTATGTACGGGAATGGGTTAATTTGTACTCGGAAGATTCAAAGTCGTATTGGTGGGAAACTTTACAGTGTAAAATTTTGCCAATCTAGAGAGGTTGTAATACTAGAAATGAAAATATATTCGACTATCATCTTGTTAATCAGAGGTTCAAATCATTTGGAACGAAATGCTTCTTTCATATTTTGTTGTTTCTACTTATTTATAGATTTTTAAAGCGATACCTGATACATCACTTTCTAGGGCATGCACTGTGTTAAGATAAACGGGCGATGCGATACTGGACCCTTTCCCACTGGGTTCTTACCATCATGCCAATTTGTATGCATTCAGAACACCAATACATCGAATGGGCGCCCACTGCCACCTGCCGCATGTCTCGTAAATCGCATGCGTGTGTGCTTGTACTTATACACAGTATTGGCCAATACAATAGCACCCCCATTTCAAAGGGATATTGCTTGCCCCTCAACTTTTTAAAAGACTACAAAATAATGCAACAAACTTTCACCCAAATTTTAAACTGTTTTTCACAAGTGCTATAGTTTTTCTGAGTACACAGTTTTGTAGCCCATTTAATTTTAGTCTAATGATGTGCAAGTTCCTAGTAGCTAAGAATTACCGTTGATTTTGCGGATTTCTTCCATATAAAAATGAATTTTTTTATTCGTTATATGGAAGCAAAAGCGACAAAAAAAAATAATGCAGTTTTGGTGCGCATTTAATTCTAGTATAATAAAGTGCAAATTTCAAGTTGCTAAAAAATCTCGTTGATTTTTGAGAATTTGTTGGTTGGTTGAAGGTGTTTCACGTTTTTCCGTACAAAGTATGTTAGACAATTTTCTTTTATATGGAGGACATTGTCAGCAAAAAAAATAAAAAAAAATTTTCAAAAATAGAAAGAATTTTTAGCAGCTTGAAACTTGGACTTCATTATACTACAATTAAATGGGCTATCAAACTCAATACCAATGATTCTGATAAAAAATATTTGAAATTTGGGTGAAAATCTGCGTATTTTGTGTAATTCTTGTACAAAGTTTGAAATCTGAATTTTTGTTTAACCAGCTAGACATTTATAAAGAAATAATAAACATTAAATAAATAAAAGACAAATAGCCAAAACTGGTAAAAATATCGCACTCCTATTATTTTGTGGATAACTGTACATATATGTCTACATTTGTTTGTATTATGTAATGCTAATGTATTTATTATGTCACTTAAATGCTAAGCGAGGTTCTGTCATTGAATTTTGTTTTGTGGTTTTGGTTGCTGATGGTATAGCAGTCTGCTAGTTATGTTCACGCGTCCGTTGTGTTTGTATGTACATGTTTACATTAGGGTGGTACGAAAAATGTATGTGAAAAATTAGAGTCGGAATTTTTATGCTCTCTGTTGTTCTTTATCGATATGTGTACCCCTATTTTTTATTTTGAAATCCAAAAATATTTAGAGGTTGCTGTAAGCGTTCAAGGTTTTCCATGTAGGTATTTTATATGAAAAAAGAAAACAACTTTTAGTAGAAATGGTATCAAATTCTTGAAAATCAATATTTTTCGATCGGAAAACTCTGTTTCTCTTCAGGAGATTTCCAATAATAATACGCAATGGTTTATTTAACAAGTTTTCACAGTAACTATATTTTTTAGGTCCGCCAAAAACCCCAGAAAATGGAAAAAGGGGACCAATAAAAAATCTTTAGTATTAAAAACGATTACTTATAGAAATAATTGGGTATTACCTATTATTGAAAGTCTTCAGAAGTGCACCTGAGTTTCCCGAAGGAAAAATATTGGTTTTCAAATATTATATACCATTTCTACTAAAAGTTGTTTTTCCCCATATAAAATACATGGAAAACTTTGAGCGACTTCTAAATATGTTTTGATTTCAAAATAAAAAAGTAGGAGTATATTTTTTCGGTCTAGTACAATCCTAGGGGGCGAGAGCATTAAAATTCCGATTTTACTTCTTTTTTTTTACCACCCTATTGTACATACATTCACTGCTTTTTGGCTCGCTACCATTAATGGCCAATAACCGAATTTATGTATGTACATTTATAGAATGCATAATAATAAAGTTTACGTCATTGATGCTGCTGCTGTTCTTGATGGCACAAGGACCAGTTCAGGGTCAGACTTTGCACTGCTATACCATTTTTACGTAAAAATCAAATCCCAACGGACTTCTTACATGCGAAGTGCTATGCGTTGGGTAACCGTTTACACGCAAAGCTCATTTAACAGATTCCTTATGTGACAACTGTCATGCAACGCTAAGTATGCATAATTCCGAACGGCGATCGTATTTTTATGAGAAGCTGTTTTTCATGACAGAATGACACTCGGAGGTTTGCCATTGCCTGCCAACGGGCGACCGCTGTTAAGAAAAAACCCTTTTTCTATATTTTTTGCGATGTTGCTTTGACCAGGGCTTGAACCAAGGCCGTTCGGAGTGGAAGCGCGCACTGTTTACCACTACACCACAGGGGATGTTTGGGGGTTTTTAGTAAAATCAAATTGTAAGGTTTAGATATTAAACTTTACATTTTCAGTTTTGAGATGCCTTATTTTTTGGATATTTGAATTATTTTAATTAATTATTTTCCTAAAGTAGGAGAAAAAACTGTAATAATGTCATAAATTTAACTTTAACTTAGAATAACCGTTTTTAAAAAAAATATGAGAGACCTTTTTTGTAAAGCGTTTAATGTCCTAAAAAAAAGTATTAGGCTGCCCATCGAAAACATTTTTTTTTTTTAAATTTCACGACCCTACTTTCTAATTTCCTTCCTTTTTATGAGATATATTATTGCCTATTTTTATAGATTTCTCAAAAGTCATTTAGAGGTTGCGACTTGTCATTTTAGGTCAGAAAGTACGGTTTTGTAGATTTGTCAGTTTTCGACTGACTAGTTTTCATTCAATTTTAAAGATCGAACTTGTTGTGAGGATAGGATTTATATGCCTTTAAAACTATGTATAATATTGCAGTGCAACACTCAAAAAGTGAAGGGAATGAGACCAGTTGCATTCATTAAAAGAGGTAAAAATATATTTCCATTATATATCGATTTGAAGTTGTGAATTTAAGGTTCGCAATTAAACAAGTTGGCCCTGTACTTGTCCATTGTCCATTGTGACTAAATAGTGGGACATTTTACTCCAGATTGTGAATTTTAACTATGCCGTCGGAACTTATACAACAGCGCAAGATATTTTTTTGACATAGAACGTTAATTAATGAATAAAATTGCTTCAACAAAAATACCAAACGATTTCTTAGTTTAATGTAACTGTCATTTGAATGAATGTGACTGGTGGGACACTGAAAATAACTCTATTTTACCCTTGTGCACTCAAAGATGAATTTTAGCCAAAACACTTAATTTTCACGAACGATGTATTTGTGTTGTTAAATATGAATTATGTATACGCTTTCGTTTTCAATAAAAATTAGGTTTATATAATCTTCATAGAAATATTAACAAATATTTAAAGTTGTGACTGGTGGGAAATCTCCTTGTGACTGCTGTAAAGTAATTATGGATAAAATAAAAGTTTCAGTAGACAAAAATTACAACTTCTTTTGCTTTTTTTAATATTTTCCCACGGGTTAATGAAATTTAGTAATTCAAAAGGAGGTTACTACTGAAATAGTGATAATTAGGGCATATTTAAATTTATGTCGTTTTCTTCTTGTCAATGTTTTGGTATTTTTACTTCCTTGAAACACACACTCAAAGTGGCTGTGGTTGAAATTCACTCGGAAGTGAATTGCAGACCCTGCCCATTTATTCTATTTAGGGCCAAATTCACAGTGCGTAGTAATTCAGAATCGGCAGTTAACTACAGATTTTCAGTACAAAAAAATCTGAAAATAGTACAAACAGCCCCTAGCAAGATGCCTGTAGGCTGGTGTAGCTCTGGCTATTGCTATTAGGATACAAATTAGAAAACGGATTAAAAGAGAAAATTTATGGATTTTCTTGTTGCTGCCTTTTTGGTTTGTATGTTAAGTTAATTGCCGAAAACAAATAGAATGTTGTAACATTATTGACTGTGTTTTATGGTACTTACTAGTAGCATTGGTAGTAATCAGTATCAGCTCGTCATAGTCATAAACCAATTGCCCTAGATAACATTACCAAAAATGCTATTTGTAACACTATTTTTTTTATCATTTTGCTAGTTTTCGCGAGGTTATGAATAATGCAGATAAGGTATTTTATTTATTTAAACTGCTGGCTACTAGTCGTTGTAAGCTCTCGGGAGTAGGGCGTACAGTGCGGAAATTTAACTTTTTTCATGACGAATTCTAATACATATCTCGAGAACGAGAGCAGCTAGCGAAAAAAAAATCAATTTTGAGATAGAGAATTCAGGAAAAAAGGTTTGGTGGATAAAAAAATTACATTGACCTTTCAAATGGCCTACGAGGTTAAGGGGTTTTCATTTTTTTTTTTCCTTTTTTGGCCTGAAAACAGTATGCAGTGAATCTTTTGGAAAGTTAAAAAACATATATTTTTGCTGTTCTTGCGTCAAGGAATCCATTTCTATGGTCGTAGGAACCGAAAAATGCATTAAAAAGATTTTTTCTTAAAGTTCATTACACCATTTTTTTTAGACCAAATAAATATAGAAAATCCAAAATTTTACCTTTGAAGGTCACATTGAATAAAAAATTACCTTGACCTTCAAAATGATCCTTAAAAGTGAAAATTTTGAGCTTTTGCCTTTTTTTTTATCTAAAACCAACGGTTCCAGCGGTACAAAGGCATTTATTGTACTTAGTACCGCGGCTGCTGCATGCACCTCATCAACTCCACGCCGCCGTACTTGAATAGCTCACAACGTCCGGATATTTATATCCGCGTATCCTTTGGGTAGCAACCAAACACCCTTTTGGGAGCGAGCTAAAGTGAGGAGGCGTAAAACTTCGCGTGCGCTGGGTTTGGGTCCCGCCCCATGTGAAAACCCCGCCCAATTCCAACAAAAAACTATAATAAATACATCAAAAAGTTTAGCTTATCATTTATAGCCTCATCTCATCCAAACATTTATACAGCCAAAAACTCAAACCTTTAATCTGTTGAATAAGCGGCAAAATGTATGCTACAAGCCTGTACTTAAACTCGTAAACAATTAAATTTTGTATGAATGCGTTTGCTGTCTCATTCGAGGCGTGGACGCATACGCACAAGTACGCCAACTTTCATGCTCTTAAGTGACTATTAAAAATTGAAAGCTCGTAAAGAAGTATTACAGCAGCGTGATTATGTGCATACATACGTAAGCTGACTTCACGCCTGTTTGTATACTACATATCGTCGTTTAAAGTACAAAACCGCGTATTGTGATTCTGCAAAACCGCGTAACTGACATTGGCTGCCAAAAATTGGATTTGCTCACACAAGCTCTTGGCTCAATCCTTATACATTCGTCCTGAAATATACTAGGCAGATATGCGATTGCTTTATTTTGCATTTTGAAATATGAGTGTTTTTACACTCTAGAAAATAATTTCTACAACTTCACATACGCGGTTTTGCATTTTGCTGATACGCGGTTTTGCATTTTGTTGAAACGCGATTTTACACTTTAAACGACGATATATATGTATGTATCTTTTACTCGTATCATTACATGAGTTGTGCAAGCTTAAAACTACAGTGCTGTGCAGGTAAAAGTTACTACTGCATACATATTGCTAATTATGAATAATTAACCCATACAAATTGGACAAATACAAAAGTTATTCACCTTCTAATTGAGGACTTAAGAGCTAGACCTTTCTGATATTTGAAGAAAAAAAAGAATAAAAAAATACTGCTTAAAATGCATTACTAGCTGGAGGTACGCCCTTCTAGTTGTCTTTCAGAATAGGAGGCAGCATCACGTATATGGTTTGACACCAAAGGTTTATCCATTAGTTCCACTAAAACTATTCTGGTTCCGTTTATCCGGAGGAAAAAGTTATCGTTGACTAAATTTAAATGAAGCAAAATACCTGGGGTCAGGCTGGATAAGACACTCACCTGGAACGCACATTTGATTGCAACCGTCAACAAGGCGATGGGTAATAATCCCTAAATTGACTTACTGACAAATGACTAGTACAAAACTAAGTAAAATGCACCGAATGGTGTGCATTGGTATAACGAGGGCTTTTCGGACCTGCCCTGCTGATGCACTCAGTACTGTCGGGGTATACCACCCTTCCCAATCCTAATAGAGAGTGAAGCCACCCTTTCGGCTACGAAAATCCTAAATACTTCCGAATTGAAACCAGAAACATGACAGTTCACATGAAGGTCCTAACGAAAATCACAAATACACCTATAATGCACATGGGGGACGCAGTAGCTCCAAAACTAGTCATTTCTAGGAATTTCAAGGCATTTATTGCGGACCGCGCATCATGGAGTACAGAAAACCCTTCATCAAACCAGACGGTGAAGATTGGTACACGTACAAAAAAAAATTGATTTGAAAATTGGGTATGCCAGATTCACGCAGCATACGACATGTGGCAAAAAGGCAAATAAAAAGTTGTTCTGACCAGCTTTTCAATAGTTCTAGAGTTCCTGAAAAGGAAAAAAAAGTTCTGCAAAATTACGGCAAAAAAACACTTTTTTCGAAAAAGTCGAAAATGTTAAAATTTTGAAAAAAATAAAAATTAAACCTGTTCTGAGTAGCTTTTCAATAGTTCTAGAGTTCCTGAGAAGGAGAAAGAAAGTTCTGCAAAATTACGCCGAAAAAACACTCTTTTCGAAAAAGTCGAAAAAGTTAAATTTTTGAAAAAAATAAAAAAATTAATCTGTTCTGAGTAGCTTTTCAATAGTTCTAGAGTTCCTGAGAAGGAGAAAGTAAGTTCTGCAAAATTACGCCGAAAAAACACTTTTTTCGAAAAAGTCAAAAAAGTTAAAAATACTATAATAGAACCAACCCTGAAAATTAATATGAAAATCATTTTCAAAAGCGGTTTTCAGCATCTCCAAGAAGCAGTGGATGATTCCCGAAAATCTGTATTAATGTGCTGCGGCGAGACTCCAACTGTCGATCGATTTTACGGAATCCATTTATTCGTTGACACAGATGATTTCACAAATGACGATTATATCAATCTCAACAAAATGACCCGAATACCACGTCAGATTCGAGACATACCAATGAAACTGATAGTGGAAAGGGAGGTATATGAATTGAAAGGCCTTGTACACTACTTTCGGGCAGGATGGCACTACGCGGCATACACCTGGTTGGTACCGGTACGATGATATGAAAAAAAAATTATCTCATGTTGAAGAAAACGAAATCGTTAGCCCAAGTATGGTTGTGTATATAAAAGAATACAAATTCTGAAATGAAACATAATGAACTGTGAAGTATAAATTTTTGAATAAACATTTTTTTCCGTAATTTTGCAGAAATGGTTTTTCTTTTCAAGAACTAAGAACTTTTGAAAATCTACTTTTGAAAAATTTAACTTTTTCGACAAAAAAGGNCCGTAATTTTGCAGAAATGGTTTTTCTTTTCAAAAACTATAGAACTTTTGAAAATCTACTTTTGAAAAATTTAACTTTTTAGACAAAAAAAGTTTTTTCTGCGTAATTTTGCAGAACTTTCTTTCTCCTTCTCAGGAACTCTAGAACTATTGAAAAGCTACTCAGAACAGGTTTAATTTATATATTTTCAAAATTTTAACATTTTCGACTTTTTCGAAAAAAGTGTTTTTTTCGGCGTGATTTTGCAGAACTTTCTTTCTCCTTCTCAGGAACTCTAGAACTATTGAAAAGCTACTCAGAACAGGTTTAATTTATATATTTTCAAAATTTTAACATTTTCGACTTTTTCGAAAAAAGTGTTTTTTTCGGCGTGATTTTGCAGAACTTTCTTTCTCCTTCTCAGGAGCTCTAGAACTATTGAAAAGCTACTCAGAACAGGTTAAATTTTTTATTTTTTTCAAAAATTTAACTTTTTCGACTTTTTCGAAAAAAGTGTTTTTTTCGGCGTAATTTTGCAGAACTTTCTTTCTCCTTCTCAGGAACTCTAGAACGATTGAAAAGCTACTCAGAACAGGTTTAATTTTTATTATTTTAAAAATTTTAACATTTTCGACTTTTTCGAAAAAAGTGTTTTTTTGGCGTAATTTTGCAGAACTTTTTTTTTCCTTTTCAGGAACTCTAGAACTATTAAAAAGCTGCTCAGAACAACTTTTTATTTGCCTTTTTGCCACATGTCGTATGCTGCGTGAATCTGGCATACCCAATTTTCAAATCAATTTTTTTTTGTGAAAATATCCAGAACTTTTTTTCCCCTTTTCAAGAACTCTAGAACTATTGGAAGGCTACTCAGAACAACTTTTTTTTTTCGTTTTGCGTCATACCGTATGCCAACTTCACAGACATAATCAGATCGCCGTTCTAATCATTTTGGTATAATTTTTCATGAGTATGTCTTCTTCTTTTGGTATTTACAAAAGTCGGATCAAACCTATAGTAAGTACCATGTCTCTTTCATGAAAGGTAAAAATTTATATTTTCTTATGACAAGTCAACGGACACAAAATATTAAAAAAAAAAAATTTACTTTAAAGTGGTAACTTTTATCTGCACAGTACTGTACTATTGTAGCCAGTGAAGTATTCATACCTGCAAGGACTTATACGCAAACGGAAACCCTCAATTCATGTTTTCTAAAGTGTTATTAAATACCACAAAGACGAGAGTAAAAGTGAAGTGTGGTTGTGCAAATGTTGGCTTATCAAGCAGTATTTTATTTAAAACTGTTGAGCTTCTACGTTATTTTAAGTTATTTTGTGTAACATGTAACATGTGGCAATTTTTATGTGCTTTAGTGGGAGGGGAGTGTGGAATTGTTTATTTAGGTTCACCAAGAAAATTTTCCTTTTTTATAACGCCAAAAAGTAAGGAAGCCACACATTAATCTTGCTGAAGTTGTATATACATACATTTGTACATTCATACATAGGTACATATCTACATATGTTTATACTTAAACAAATCCTAGCGCATTGTGCGTCATGCTGTGTCCTTGGAAAACCACAATGTAAAAGTAAAATTCACGGTCGCTTAATGAGTGGAAGAAATACTTATTTGTGTCCTAAAATATGCAAATAACGGTACATACTTATCTAGCGCCGCACAGTGATTCAGCCATATACATTTTTTGGAGAAACTTAGAAGTAGTAGGCGTAGAGTTTAACTTTTTTGTATGTAACCTCTAAGGACATAGATCAAGAAGAAAAAAACGATAAATGGTTTTGATCGGTTTATTTTAAAGCATACCTCCAATACAAACCTAACCTCAAAAACGCTTAGAAATAGAATTAAAAGCGCAGCGATGAATGCACGACTCCGAAATTTTGACCAGATATTTGTAATGATAATATAAGCAAACGCCCTTAAAATGGCTGTAATCGGTTTATTTTTACGCACACCTCTCATATAAACCTAAGCTCAAAAAGATATAAAAAAATAAAGAAAAGTCCTAGTAATATTTAAACTGCATACTTGTGCAGGTTTAGTTATACAAAAATGGAAAGCTGAAAATCTAAGTATGTTTATAAAAATGATGCCTCACGGTGGGTAAAACCGTTTAGCCAACCTTCAAGGTTAAATAAAAAAAGTATAGTTTAAAAAACTAAAACCTCGTAGTCGAGTTGCTAAAGGCGCGTCCTTCTATCGATTCCTAGTCCGAGCAAATAATTTTTTTATGCTAGAAAGGTCTAAAAATTCGTACCAATTTATACATTTTGCTTAAGCTAAGAAGAGTCCAATGAAAAGGAAGCATTTTTTGTAGAAAAGAAAACGTTATTAGCTTCCAGCTCTCAAGAAAAATCGCAAGAAATATTTTTTATTATATCTGTACACGTGCCTTACCGTTGTTGTAAATTTTCTTGAAGAAATAAACATACCTAATGCTATGTAGATTTGTTTCTTGAGAGCTTTATACTGATTAAGAAATTTTAAATTTTCTTTTTTTCTTGGGGCTGGATGCATATTTTTTATACATACATTAGACCGGTTCATAAAGTATAACTAATACACATATATGTATATGTATATGAACGCTCTTGTCGCGAGGAGAATATTTTTTTTTGTTCCGAAGTTCATTGACCTAAAATGGTCTATCTAGTTCTTACCCGCCTGTTCTCTGTTCTTATCCGCCTAATGTACCACCCTAATGGCAGTAAATTAACGCTTTTCAAAAATCATTAAACTTATGCTAAGGAAGTATTTTCTCTGTATGCACATTGGCTCACAAAATTATGCGCTGCACTTCGATTTGCCTGAATTTTTCCAGAGGATGACTTCAGGATGAAGTCGAAATATTGGCAAATAAAAACGAATGCAAAAACTAAAAATTTCTGTCTGATTTAGATGTGGACTTGAGCTCGGAAAATATTAAAAATTGTAGAAATACAATTTTTTAAAACTTATCCAAAAAAACAAAGCACTTCATTTTCTTCCAGTTAATGGGAGCAAGTAATATCGTATAGCTTTTCGATCGCAGAACCCGAATTCGAGGTCGAAAAAAAAAAATTTGCTCGTTTTTTTCCAACCTCAAGAAATGCACTATTTGTTGAATTTCGAAAATTCGAAAAGTCCTTAGTTCGCAATTAGTCTCTTCTAAATTTATTTACAATGGTTTTAAACACAACTAAATTTAGCTTAAAATGAATAAATGATTTAGTACATACCCTAACTGACTTACACAAAATCTGTGTAGTTATTTCGCTGTTTTTTGGTCTAAAGGGGCTAGCATTTGTTTTAAGCACCACAGCAAAAATCAACATCAGAATTTCCCCGTATCCAGTCTCTGGTTACCACAATATTAGTAAAACCATCTGGCAGATCGCTTCCACAACCGTTAAGTCCGAAAGATGATACACCAATTAGCACTCCGCGGTGAACTGCCGGACCGCCAGAATCACCACCACAAATACCATTGCCGGCACTTTTGGCAAGGCATCTCATCGACTCAGCCAATACATTCATACGTTTAACGCAAGTGTCATGATTTAGTGCCTCCTCTGTATTATACTGCAATATATCGGCCAGGCCGCCACTCGACACTCCACCCCAGCCGGTTACTGTCACTGTTGAACCCTCGGGCACTTCCATGCTAGCAAGTGGTATCGGTTTTATGTTGTTATTAAAATCCAGTGAATGGCTGAGCCTCAGCACAGCGATGTCGTAATTAAATGAGCTATAATCGGGATGGATCTTCACCTCAGCCACTTGTATTTCCACGCCACCGGAGTTAAAATTTACAGTGCCAGCACGAATCCAGTAGTCTGAAGGGGAATAACTGAAGAAGAGATAAGCTGATCGAAAAACTCGGTAGTTACTGTGTATTAAGTCGTTGCTTACCCATCCACACAATGAGCCGCTGTCACTACATAATTTTGTGAGATGATCGCGCCACCACAAACGACAATGTACCCGTCGCCATGACGTGTCACCAACACATGATAAGGAAATTGTCCTACGGCAGCATTCTGGCCTCCATAAATGCGGCTTTGTGGTAATTCAAGCAAGGTCGGGGATGAGGTGCTGTTGGCCGGTGCAGCCTTTGTGATTGCCACTACTTGAAAAAGGATGACAAAGAATAGAACGGAAATTTCCTTGACTTCCATGTTCGCTTCGGCTAATCGTCGAAAATGAATTGAATGCTTTAACGCTTTTGACTATGTTTTATATAAGGAAAAGTTCTTCTAATTACTGCTTGTGAAAATAGCTTACATTCGCAATTTGCTTTGTCTATGGTTGATAAATTGCCGATTGGGTAATCTATTTACAACGTTTTCAAAGAAAAAGTTTTCACACATTAGATAACTGCCTATAAAATGTGATCGCCTTGGCATTTCAAGAGAATTTTTTTTTGCAATATTTATAATAATTTATTCTGCTCTTGAAGCTTTCACATAAAAACAAAAAAATCTTTGCCGGTGATCGACCTGCCTCTTATCAGGCTTCCTAGCTATAAAAGGTGCGACTGGGGGTGGAGCTCCAGCAATTTATTGGCTAAGTGGTTAACCTCTTTAAAAAGTGTGGCGGGATACTTTGTTCCAATTGATTTTAGAATTGAAGTCAGTCAACTTGAAAATGTTTATTTTATTTAGCAGTGGCGCGAAACTTATAAACGTCTAGAAGATATAATATTAATAGTATGTACAAATAAAATGCTAAATTGCAAATATGAATTCAACCTTTTGTTTGATACCCATATTGTACACATTTTAGTCGATATTTACGTAACTGGCTGAGATGTCAAAATAACAGATATCCTGCATATGTATAAAAAACTTCTCGTAAATAACACAGGTTTTGTAGGAAAAACTTTCTCTCACTCTCACTTTTATCATTGACAATCCCACCCTACTCCTAAAAACAAAAACAGTGATATTTCTTTTCCAAATTTCTTTGCAAGTTTTAGGAACATTTTTAAATTTTAGTAGTGACATGTTTACCTTTTAAATTTGAAGAAATGCAAGACAAAAAGGGTGAGAAATTTCCTTAAATGCCGAATAGTTGTATTTATTGACATTCTTGGATACCTATTGATTTTGTCAAGTCGCTGTAAGGGTAAATGAGTCAATGAAGGTATTTAGGCATTGACCTACACAATACAATCCCGGTGTCCCCGAATGGCACTTTGACGCAATATAATTTTGGCAAACCGGGGCGCCGCACCGAAATTGCGCATATGGAAACTGTGCATTTAGACATTATTTCGGTTTCAACCGAAACTGTGCATATATGCTTTATTTCGGTTTTTGCCATATGCATTATTTCGGGTTTAAACCGAAACTGTGCATGTGCACTACTTCGTTTTTTTTTTCATATGCATTATTTCGGTTTTAAAACGAAAGTATGCATATGCATAATTTCGGTATTTTCTCATATGCATTATTTCGGTTTTCAACCGAAACTGTGCATGTATGCATTACTTCGTCTTTCACATATGCATTATTTCGGTTTTCATCCGAAACTGTGCATGTATGCTTTATTTCGTTTTTTGCCATATGCATTATTTCGGTTTTTGTTATGTGTATTATTTCGGTTTTCTAACGAAAGTGTGCATATGGATAATTTCGTTTTTTCTAATATGAATTATTTACTTCTACTTAGTAAGGGTTTTAATCCCTAAGCGCGGCTGAAAGCCGCCTACGCAGAGAAAAGTTCTGCGCAAAAATACTTCCGCTCTTCTTTTCCGGCAATACAGAAAGAGGAATTCTACTTGGTAAGGGCTATAATCCCTAAGCGCGGACGAAGGCCGCCTAGGCAGAAAGAAGTTCTGCGCAAAAATACTTCCGGCCCCCTTTTCCGGCAACACAGAAAGGAGAATTCTACTTAGTAAGGGTTATAATCCCTAAGCGCGGCCGAAGGCCGCCTACGCAGAAAGAAGTTCTGCGCAAAAATACTTCCGGCCCCCTTTTCCGGCAACACAGAAAGGAGAATTCTACTTAGTAAGGGTTATAATCCCTAAGCGCGGCCGAAGGCCGCCTACTCAGAAAGAAGTTCGTTTTCATGTATGCACTATTTCGGTTTTTGTCATATGCATTACTTCGGTTTTGAGTCGAAACTGTGCATGTATGCATTACTTCGGTTTTTGTCATATGCATTATTTCGGTTTTGAACCGAAACTGTGCATGTATGCATTACTTCGTTTTTCTCATATGCGTTATTTCGGTTTTCAAACGAAAGTGTGCATGTATGCATTATTTCGGGTTTTTCATATGCATTATTTCGGTTTTCAACCGAAACTGTGCATATATGCATTATTTCGGTTTTTTTCATATGCATTATTTCGGTTTTCAAACGAAAGAGTGCATATGCATAATTTCGGTTTTTCTAATATGCATTATTGCGGTTTTCAACCGAAACTGTGCATATATGCATTATTTCAGTTTTTTTCGTATGCATTATTTCGGTTTTTTTCATATGCATTATTTCGTATGCACAGTTTCCATATGCACAGTTTCAGGGTGCCACTTACGGGTAGGGTTGCTTCGAGAGTAGTCGTATCAAAATTGCATGGCATTGGTTAACACTTTCGACTCGACTAGTGAATTAAAACGAAAAAACTTCGCAGCACTGGATAGTTTTCGACGACTTTCGTCATTTACTTATTTCAGCACGACGTTAGGTAATGCCAATGTTGTCGAGTCGTTCCGTTTAGTCTAATTTACGACTTGCGCAATGAGGCTGAATATTCACAATTATTTTCATAAAACAATTTTTGCATTAATTAATTATGAAAATATAGTTCATTCTATAACATCTGTGTTCGTATAGAATAGTAGGTTATGTCGGTAAGCTGGCTTTAGTATAATGCGGCATTCCCTACATTTTTTAAATGACAAGGAATTTTTTGATGAGACTTAATAAGAATATTGACTTGCTAGTATTGGAACTATTTCTTGCACGTTTATTTGCCAAAAGTTCTTCAACGGCTCGGCCCCAGTGCGTCATTCGCAATCGTATACTGCGAATGCTACATTATACTAAAGCCACCGTTTCGACATATGCTATTATTCCATACGAACACAGATATAAACCATATAAATGAAAGTTTCACACTTTATATAACGTTCACAAAAACTTAACAAATTTTTATTAAAATTCCAAAAATTCTAGAAAATGTTCGAGTGTGCAGTTTTGTAGGCCATTTTAGTCTAATGAAGTTCAAGGTTCAAGTCGCTAAAAATTACCGTTTTTTAGATTTTTTTTGTGCGTTTTCTTTTATATAACGCATGATCAAAATCTATTTTCATTTATTTTTTTTGAAAGATAATTAAATTCTGAAGAGGTTTAAGATGCTACCTTTTAATTTCCATTTGTTAATATTAAATGTTTTACTGCTAAGAGCAGACAAACCGCCCAATTCTATGTTTTCTTGATAAATTTTTTGTAAAGAAATTTCATCAAGATTTTTATCAAGTAAAAGCTTCGTTCGCATTCTGTGTCAATATTTATAAAACAAAAAGCTCTACGATTTCCACATTAGCGGAACTGATTTCCACATGAGTGGAACTGATTTCATTGTCACATATGAAAAATATGAATTTAAAAGCGAAAAAGCTTTTGACTGCCGTAGCCGAGTAGGTAGAGATGTCGACTATAATTCCGTGTGTCGCAGGTTCAAATGCCGGCACATGGAGTATTTAATTGTTAGAAACAAATTTATTAAGATACAAAATTTATACATTTCACATGAAATTTCAATTTGTCAATAGCATTTTCAATCTTGATAATTTATCAAGAAAAGAGCTTTTGATTTCTGTGCTAGAATACCAATTCTTGATAAATAATAAAAAAGTGACAAATTATAAAGATTTTAAATTTATCAAGTACACAGAATCGGGCTGAAAGTATCAATTTTGAAGAAAACCCCATTTAAATCCAAGAATGAAACTATGTACGAAAATTAAAAAAAAATCTGCAAAGTTTCAGCAAAATCGCAAACTTTTTAATAAGAATTTAAAAAAAAATCAGGTATGCACTTTTCTAGTCCATTAAATAATAGTGCATTAATGTGCAAATTTCAAATGTCTAAAAAATTCGCGTTGATTTTTGAAATTTTTTTTTACTGACTGTCCTACGCATTTTGTTCCATATCAAGTATTTTCAGTTTTTTTTTCTTGTGCGATTTGTTTTCGTTTTGGGGAGCACTATAATTGTTTTCAACTACCTACTACTACTACTACTACTACTTTACCTAAACCGGAGAATCGATTTTCTTCAAAATTGCTACTTTCTCTGCCCTTTGCTCTAAAAAATTTTAATATAAACAAATAAAACATTCAAGTACCTACAAAAATTGACTCACTTAAACCCCGTAAAAAATTTAGTGAATTTCTGGTAGTGCTTTTTTAATTTGAAGTATCTACATATTTATTTTAAGCAAAACAAGTACAATCAACATCAGAATTCGCCCGAATCCAATCTCTTGCAAAAACAACGTTGGCAAATCCATTTGGTATATCGTTTCCACAATCGTTAATGGTGAAAGTTGCTAGACCAACTAGTACCCCATTGTAAGCTGCTGGACTTCCAAAATCGCCATCACAAATACCATTACCAGTACTCTTGGCGAAGCATCTCATTGAATCAGCCAATTTGCCAATACGCTTAACACAGTTATCGTGACTTAGCGCTTGCTCTGTATTATACTGCAACACATCGGCCAATCCACCACTCGACACTACACCCCAGCCGGTTATAGTGACCGATGAGCCCTCAGGAACCTCAGTACTACCAAGTAGTATCGGTTTTATGTTATCGTTGAAATCTAGTGGACTGCTGAGTCTTAGTAAAGCTATATCGTTATTAAATGAGCTATACTCAGGATGTATTTTCACCTCAGCTACTTGAACTTCTACGCCGCCCGAGTTGAATTTTACGGTACCCGCACGTATTGAGTAGGATGTGTTGGAATCACTAAAAAAGAGATGAGCTTATAAAAAAAATGCTGGTTATTAGATATGTATGTGTATGTAAGTAGCTTACACCTGTATACAGGATGCCGTTGAGGCAACATAATTTCGCGAGATGATCGCACCCCCGCAGATGGCGATGTATCCATCAGCGTGCCGTAATACTAACACGTGGTAGGGGAATTGTCCTTCGGCAGCATTCTGCCCGCCATAAATGCGACTTTGTGGTACCTCGAGCAAGCTACCGGCGAAACTGCTATTGCCTGGAGCAGCATTTGTTGGCACGCCCACTGAAAGGATGAATAGGACTGGAAGTATTGCAACTTTACTCATATCCATGTATCCCAGTGATAATTGTAGAATGCGAAGTGTGTATTCTAACTCATTTCGTCGCTTCATATTTATATAGCTATTGGTAAAAGTTTTGCTAATTAGTGCGAGTAAGCGCATTAAAAATCAATTTACGTACATTTTACGTTTGACATGCGAGTTGATTGTTAATCTTTTTCCTGCTTAACTAATTTGTTTACAAATCTCTTACGAAAAGAATATTTTTTTTTTGTATTTTTACAATTAATAATCTCGCACACTTTTTATGTATTGACCTAAGATAACAATTTTTACTTATTACTGAATTTGCCGAGCCCCTATTGATGTCCCACCAAACTCGGTGCGAACATTACTTAGGGCTTGACTAAGAAACCCGTTGAAAATTTTTGAAATCAGAACCACGCCCACCTACCATATAACCGCAATTTACAGAAATACGAAAAGTGCGATAAATTATTAACTATTTAAGCTAATTTGCTCGAAATCAATATATGCCATGACCACTTAGCAGGAAATGATACTTAGGAAATTTATTTGAAAATGGGCGTGGCACCGCCCTGTTACGCCTACATATGTGTGTTATCGGTAACCGGTTTATCAATTTCTACCAAACTCGGCGCATTTATCAACCTTGGCACAAAAAAGCAATATGCTGAAAATTTCTGATATCGGACTAAAATTACTGCCACTTACGATATAACGGTAAATTTCAGAAAACTCAGATTTTTCAATAACTAAAGACTAAAGACGCCAACTTACAACGATCACTTAACAAGACACAAGATTTTTGATTTTGGTTAAATGGGCGTGGCACCACCCACTTATGACTACATAAATGTATATCGATAACCGCCTTACCGATTTCCACCAAACTTGGTCCAATTATTTCAATAAATCATAGCATATTATCGAACTGTTTTGAAAAATACCCCTTGCTTATCATGCAGTATACTTACGATGACCATCCGTCCTTTATTTAAAAGGACAGTCCTTTATTTTAACCCCCTGTCCTTTATAATTTTTTTCAAAATAAAGGACGCATTTTGTCCTTTATTTCTTAAACGGTCCTTTAAATCGGCTCTGCATTTTTCAGAGATAAATTTTTAAACGCAGAATATGAAAAAATAAAACTGTCCCTTATAAAATATAATGAAAACCTTTGCCAGTTTGTTTCGCACCCCACTTAAGGGTTTCTATTTAATCCGTAATCTTTGTACAATCTATGAAGTACAGGGAAAGTTCCACTGTTCCACTGAAAGAGAACAATAAATCCCCTACTGCACAGTGGTTAAAAACTGGCATTTAGTGTTCGTAATTCACTGGAGCCTTAATTTTTCACTTAATTTGATTAATTTTAATTTTTTTTATGAAAGCTTACGATATTTGCAACAGACCGGTTGAGCCTAATTTCTGAACTTTTATTTGATTATATTAAATGTTTTAGTGCAAAATGCAGATAAAGTAGTAATTTTGAAGAAAATGTATTTTCCGGTTCCAGTTAATAAATGTTACATAAAAAAAAACTAGTTAAAAACAATTGTATGGCTCTCTCAAAAAAAAAAAAAAATACACAAAAAAATTGAAATGTTGTAAAAAATGTTCACCAAAATAAATATTTTTTTGGTTTTAAGTAAAAATTAGTTGAAAAATGAAGGCTCCAGTACATTATGAACATTCCAATTCCAATTTTGAACCAATGTGTGCTGGCTTCGTTGTGCAGTATGAATTATGGTAAACGCATTTTGGTAGCAAAGGAAGTCCTTGAAAAGGATTTGGCTTAATTTTTCGCTACAGCAGGGGAACTTGTACATATAAATAATATAATTAACTGGTGAATATTTGATTTAAGTTACGATATGGGTAAGGTACTTTTATCATACAAGTTGTATGTACGTATTCCCAAATCATTTTGAAAAAATCCTTTATTTTACGTTGGTTAATATGGTCACCGTAAGTATACTGAAAGGTGAAAAACGATATTTTATATGTGCGCCGGGTATCTAATGTTCGGTTTCGTCCGAACTTATACTTCTTTACTTGTTTTTTAACCGACTTCCAAAAAAGGAGGAGGTTATCAGTTCGTCGGAATATTTTTTTTTATATTTTTTATATTTTTTTTAATTTTAATTTTTTGTTTATGTATGTTACCGCATAACTTTGGACCACGTCAACCGATTTCGATAATTCTTTTTGCATCGGAAAGGTAGTGTCTCAGAGATGGTCCCATACCAATCTGGTTAAGATCCGATCAGTGAATCATGAGATATATATATAATTCAAGTTTTTCAGTTGAAATAAGCTGGGGACACTTGTATTTGTAGGGTACTATTGAATTTTTTCTGCAAAAAATTTAAATTTTCAGCCACTGACACTTTTTCGTTTGAATAGTTTCTCCTGTATATCNCTATTGAACTTTTTCTGCAAAAAATGTGAATTTTCAGCCACTGACACTTTTTCGTTTGAATAGTTTCTCCTGTATATCTATGCATGCGCATTTTCTTAATCAACTATACCATAGGATTGGCTCTTTTATACTTTGAATATTTTTAAATCGGAAAGAGATAACTTAAATTTTTTTAATGGCGTAGTTTTGCATCACTTATCTGCCATTTTGCATCAAAAAATAAATTTTGAAAAAAGTGGTAGTGATACGTTTATGCTTTAGTAAGAGTACACAACTTCTATCGCAGCACTGTTTTCTATAAATAATTAAAAAATATTTATTTTTAGATTTTTAGTAACTTTTTTTCTTAAAACTAAGAAAGCACTACTAAAAGTTCACAACAATTGTTTTCCCTGTTATTTGACAAGTTTTTACTTGTTATAAAAAAAGTTGTAGCTATCTTTGGAGGCAATTGAAGCATAATTTTGTCTCCTTTTCTAGCAATACGATTCGCTTTCTTTAATACAGACAATTGTATAAAATTCAAGCGAAATTATATTGTGTCGCACGTTGTATTTAGGTCATCTTAAACCATCTTATTTCAAGCGAATTCAACCAAATGCCATAGATTTTCTATGTCTGCTTCTACCACAGTAACTTTCTTAGAAAATTTAGATTTTGTGGAATATTTTCACTTGAAGCAATTTCATGGCACTTAAATCGGAGTGGTTTGCAATCGGTGCTAAGCCAACTTTTGCAATGAATTAGAAGGAGTTTTCTGCTGTGCAGTAATGGTAAACGAGGAAGCACTTTGACGCAGCATCAAGTTGCAGCTTTGCCCATAGAAATATTTACCCAATAAACATTGGGCTTTGTTTAAAAATTCGAAAACGATCGGAAAAGCAATATTTTTTTAGATAACTAATGTGGAATAGATTAGTATTCGATTCGAGAACTAAGCCATTCTCCAACAAAACGGAACCTTCGTTATCCAATGTATTTTTCCTTCGTTATGAATTCGAAATCCAGCCCATTATCCAATTAAAATTTGAATAAGAGAGAGTTATTTTCTTTTGTTTCCCTTCGAAAATGAGTTGGGTTTCACATCCTCTCTTGTTACTATGGTTTTCAGTTTTTTTTTCGGCCCCTCGATTGTATTCCCAATACACCTTTTCTCACTTGGCGATTTTTAGTAATAACTCGACTCCAGCGCCACCTGGCATTACTTTTTTGCAATAGTATTGCTCATACTGTTACAAATATATACAGTGGTCGAAATTATTATAGCCGCACCAAATTTTGGCAAGTTTTAACATATTATTTTTATTGTCATTATTTTGGTTATTTTTTTATAAAAATATAGTTCATTCTTTAACAAAACCCGTGCAAATCCAAGTTTAAAACTTTGTGCAATATTAAAAAAAAAAATTCAACAAACTTTCATAAAAATTTCTAACTGTTTTAATTAGATTTCCTAGAAAGATTCTGAGTATGCAGTTTTGTAGCTCATTGAATTCTAGTACAACAAACTACAAGCTTCAAATGGCTAAAAATTACGGTTGATTTTTTAGAATTCTTTTTTGTCCCATTTGCTTCCATATATTTTCTTTTTATATGGATGTAAATCGAAGCATCCTGGACAAAGAAAAAATATATAAAAATGTAACGGTAATTTTAAGTAATTTGAAACTTGTACTTTGTTAAATATTAGCTAAATCGGATCATAAATAAGATTTTTAGTAGTAACTCAACTCAGCTCCAACTGGCGGGTTAAATTGTGAAACTAAACCATCCATAAAAAGACCCACTCAAACACACACAAAAAATGAGTATACATACATATCTCCATACGAAGTTCCAGAACTGTACCAGTATGAAAAATTCGGTTTGTATGGGTGCCACGCCTCCTTTTCAAATATCCCCAATTTGCGCTATCTGATCTACCATGAACACTTCCAAAGACATGCCGTATGGTTTGTATGGGAGTTGCCACGCCCCCTTTTCCAATAGCTCCAATTTTCCTCCAAGGTTATGCGATTGAATTCCTATACCGCAATACCTAGTTCCAGTATTCTACCATTCAACGCCCCCTTTTCCAATAGTATTTCGCCAATAGTATGCGATTGATAATATATATCTGCATACCAAGTTCCAATACTCTACAGTAAATATTTCCAGAGATATGCAGTATGAAAAATTCAGTTTGTATGAGAGGTGCCACGCCCCCTTTTCCAATAGCTAACACTTTTTTATCCAGGAGTATGCGATTGATTTCGTATATTTCCATATCAAGTTCCAGAACTCTACCATGAACACTTCCAGAGATATACAGTATGAAAAATTCGGTTTGTATGGGAGGTGCCACGCCCCCTTTATATATCGAAATTTTTTAGCCCATAACCATCCTTGGGACGTGTGCGGTAGGTGTCCGACATTTCAAAAAAATCCGTTCAGCCGTTCTCGAGCTTTGCGAACACAAAAAATTGGTTTTCAAAATATATATATTAGTATAGATACGTACATAGGTTTGTAGTTTTGTGCAAATATGTTATTCTTGTGGCGCGTGTTGGCTTCGGTTCTCAGCAGTTTTAAATTTAATAAACGTGGATGGAAGGTTCAGAGGAGCTGAAACAGCTGTTAAACATTTATGTACATGTGTAAGGGTTTCATAAATGCCATAAAATACAATTTGCACAGCACGACTTCGCTTGAATATATATTCCATATACACATACATACATATGTATAAATAAGTTTATATGTTCATATGTATATGTATATATATCTTAGCCTCAGTCTGCCGTATGCTCCGGTTGCGGTCTTCTAAAACCTCGATATAATAGGATAGACCACCATCATACGCTGGATAAAATTCACATCTGCAATATGCATTTGCTTCCACCCACATTTGGTTGGTTTGTTTATTTGCACTGGCTTTTCTCTTAAATTTTGTATATTACTTGTATTTTCCAGTAATGCACATATGTATACATCCCATATGGTTTCCATTTTACCTTCATAGTAATATGTGCATACATATGTACATGTGTACTTGTATTCGTGCTACGTATCATATATATTGCCCTGCAGGAAATGTATCTAACTATAAGCTAACTTTAAGTTGATTAGGAAGAATCTAAAAGTCACTATTATCTGTATATTTTCTTTGACGAAAGCTAACTATATTTCTATGGCGATGACTGCGAAATAGTCCTCTGCATTTGATGTAACTAACTTGTAACTAACTACTTTTGGACATAAAATATCAATTGGAAGAACAACATATTTTTTTTTATTTTTTTATTTATCTACTTTATTTATTTTATTACATTTCATATTTGTTTACATATTCTGCTGTAGGTGGTCCCATATTCGAACTCCGTAAGCTATAACTGCAAAATGATAATATGAAATTTCGATCTTCCTTTTATTTGTCCCCAGTTCGAAAAAGTATTTGCGAAGTGCAGGATATTTTAATAGAAACGCGTTTAAAGAAAATAATCTCCTGCATTACTTGCCTACTAGTTTCAAGTAAGCTTTTTGTAGCTAACTACAAGTTATATATTTTATAGAAATCCCGCAAAAAAGCTAACTACAAGTGGGTTATTTTTTATCAATTGATTTTTTTTCTGCAGGGTTCATTCATCAGAACTTTTTATTATATTTTACGATTGCGTCTTTTACAGAATTACATTTATCAATAACTAGCCGGCTTCGCCACGCGCTGGGTGTGTATATATGTATGTACATAAACGCATTTGGAGAAAATACAAAAATGGTAACCCTATTTGAAAAAATAAAGCGCTATTGCACACCTAATGACCAAGGCCTTTCATTTGATATCTCATGTTTTTAATGCAAAGAACGGCGTAGATCTTATAATTTTTTATTCTATTCAAAAACATAAAACCTTATTGCACATCTGGAGGCCAAGTCCTTTTATTTGACAACTCAGTTTTAGTCCAACGAACAGCCCACATCATATAATCTTTCGCATAGGTGGCAACTCTCTTCGAAAAAATAAAACTTTATTGCACATGGGCCAAGCCCTTTCATTGGACACCTCATTTTTTTTATAATTGAATGAACTGTGCAAATGTAATGTCTCTAACAAAAAATGCCTTCAGGTATTATATGAAACTAAAAAAAATAAAAGCTTATTGCACATCCAGAGACGATAATATGGATATTATCCTTTCACTTGCTACTCATTTTTTAGTTCAACGATCGGTGAAGATCTTAAAATTTTTTAGAAAGGTGGCAACCCTGTAGAAATTCTAAATACCAAAGGTCACTCTCAACAAAACAACTTAAATCTATCTTTCACAGACTAACCAAATAGCATATGTCGATAAAATATATTTTACCGTCAAAGAGGAAATGGTTACAATACGAAAGAAATATTAAAATATTTTATCGCTATTCACAACCTTTTAAATGTCTAAATATAGTTCATTCTATAACATAAACCATAAANGTCTATCTTTCAGAGGCAAACCAAATAGCTTATGTCGATAAAATATATTTTACCGTCAAAGAGGAAATGGTTACAATACGAAAGAAATAGTTATTAAAATATTTTATCGCTATTCCCAACCTTTTAAATGTCTAAATATAGTTCATTCTATAACATAAACCATAAAAATCATAATTTCACGCTTTATAGAAAATTTTCGAGTATGCAGTTTTGTATTCCGTTCAATTTTAGTAAAATAAAGTGCAAGTTTCAAGTCGCTAGAATTACTATTGATTTTTTAGAATTTTTTTTGTGGAGGTTCTTGGGCATTTTCTTCCATATAAAAATAGATTTTGATCACGCGTTATATGGAAGAAAACGCGCGACACCCTCCAGTAGCGAATGTCATGCACATTAGTCACTTAAGTGTCTTGTACGGAAAAGTTACGTCTTAAATGACTTTGGGCTCCATTTATATGGAAGTCGTTCATGACTCTTTCATATAAATGGTAATTTTGTCGTTGATGTCATCTGCATGAATTTGTCAGGCAGTGATCATTGATGACATTCAAGTCTGTTATAAGTCTTTGATAGGAGTACACCTGAATGCATTGTCACCAGTATGATTGTCAGCTATATGTCGTTTAGGATTCACAGCAAGTGCGACGATGTCACGAAATCCTCATTAGTGACGATGTTACCGGTGACCATTTTCGCACTGGGAAGTCAAGCACAATAACGAACAAGGTTGCCAAAATGTTTGGATATACTTATCCGTCCAATCCATCTTACCAACTTACCAATTGGAAATGAACCTACCAGTAGGAAAAGCCGGTGTGTACCAACACTGACATATAGAGCTACCAATTCCTTTCGATATTAAGAAGCTCATTCGGGTAAAAACCTCTTGTTGCTTTTCATTAAGCCAAAGCCCCTATTTTTACTACCTCTTGTAAAATCTCTGCAAGTCATTGAAACAATAGTTTTCCAAGCGAGCGTAATCTTCTTCTACCTTAAGCCGGGAAATGGCATAACAGATGTTGCACATTATCTACTTTCTCTATGTCAACTATGTTCACCGGTGTGTCTACATGGCTTGCAAGACAGTGAGGTAATGATAACTAGCTCAGTCTTAGCTGTGTTTACCTTTAAAGCACATGGTTTTTTCCAAGTAACCAGTGGTTTGAGAGAGGTCACTTTTCTCGGGGAACTGACACTGAAATATCGAGCTTCACGCCCAGCAATAATAGGTTCATTGTTATAACTCATAAAGGTGGGTAGAGATCTCCCCCTTTGGGGTGCTCAAGAGGATGCAAACGTCCCAGAATTATACTAGTTAAGCGGGGAATTTTACTGGGAGATACCCAATTTCCGAGAGGATCGTGATGTGCCCAGTTTATATATGTCATCACTTATTTTCAAGTGTCTGCCATGCTTTTATTGTTGTAAAAACATAAAATCCTTTCCACTTACTTCCAAGAATAGCTACATTCACTGGACGAAAATATACCAGCCGAAAGTTGAACATTATTGAATTCTCTTTTTTCTTTCTTCATCAAGTCAGTACGTTTTTAAGCCTTGGCAAAAAGTTTTGCCTATGATTTGGATGTTCTTCCCTTTTGGCTTTTCATCGTTTGTGGTTTGCACTAATTTGGTCATTTTGCCTTTGCGTTGAGAGCATTGCTGGTTTGCAAATTACAAATGGCGCCGTCATTTTTTATTCCATGTACTATTCACACGTTCCCTACCTTTAGCCTCAATTGCAATTCTTTTCAACTTGGCTTATGGTTGTTGTGCGAAAATGTACTTTACTTGAAAACTTTCTGCTTGCAAATACATTTAAGAGCTTTTTCTGTGTATTTTTTATTTTGCTTTCTTCAACATTGCTTATACATATGTATGTTCATTAGGGTGGTCCAAGCATGCATGTGAAAAAGTAAAGTCGGAATTTCGATGGTCTCATCCCCTAGGATTGTTCTATACCGAAAAAATAGACCCTTATTTTTTTTTTTAAATCAAAAAATATTTAGCGGTCGCTCAAAGCGCCCAAAGTTTTCCATGTATTTTATATGGGGAAAAAACAACTTTTCGTAGAAATGGTATAGAATAGTAAAAATCAATACTTTTCTACTAGAAAACTCTGTTTATCTGCAGGAGATTCCCAATAATAATACCAAATTGTTTATTCAACAATTTTTTCATCGCAACTATAATTTATAGGTCCGCCAAAAATACACAAAAACGCCGAAATATGCAATGGGGCGGCCAATAAAAAATCGTTAGTATTAAAAAATGGTTAAATAAACAATTGGGTATTATTACTGAAAGTATCCTGAAGAGCACCAGAGTTTTCTGATTGAAAAATGTTGATTTTCAAGAATTCTATACCATTTCTACGAAAAATTTTATTTTTCCCATAAAAAAATACATGGAAAACTTTGAGCGCTTTAAGAGACCTCAAACTAAAAAAATAGGGGTATACTTTTTTCGACATAGAACAATCCTAGGAGGTGTGAGCATTTCAAGTCCGACTTTACTGTTTTTGGACCAGCCTAATGTTCATACATACATATGAATACATACAGATCGACATTTGCATTTATCATTTTAACGTGTGCAATTTATTTTCAGTTTTTATGCTGTAAAAATATAAAACTTTTTCTGGATGTTTGCCGCAACCATTTCGGACTTCGGGATTCAGATCTCTTCGAGCCCACAATGCTGTACGATTTGACGAATTTTCATCGTGTGCTGATAACACTCTCGAAATTATCGCAATGCCGCAAAGTACAACAACTACATCCGGATTTAATGTGAGTATTTAGTGAACATTAAAAGCTACGTAATTTAATCAAATAGAATTAATTGAAATGGAATAAAGTTAATACATTCATATACATATGTATCAGCAAAAAATTTTATGTTTACTGTCGCATGCAAATTAACTCTTCGACGTAAAACAGTCCTTAATTTAATCAAAACACAAACAATTAATGAACATTGACTCGTTGTTGTGGTTATAACCCCGTCCAGATCGGCTAGTATCTCAGTCATTGTCGTCAAGCTCTACTAACGGGAGACCCAAGAAGCGTACAGCGTGTCCGTAAGGACAGAGGCGTTAGTAGAGTGGGGTTCAGTTGGCATGCGAAGAGATGTCTCGAGTCGTGGGATGTCTCTCCGCATGCTGGGCACTCGTTTGGCACATCTGCATTTACTTTGCTCAGGTACAAGATTAACCTGTTAGCCAGAGCGAAGTTGGACTATTGTGGTCCGAGTGTACCGAGGAAGACGAAGTAGACGAAGCTCCGGCTCGTCCACGTCAGGTTGTGTGCCTAGAATGGCATTCACAGGTCTGGAGTCTACATAACTTGAGACCGACTCCCTGCGAATGCCGCTGAGGGCTTTATGAACCTCTGGAGTTCATACGTCAGTTCGTATAGATGTCTTCTGACATGTCTTGGCGAAGGCTTCTCTGCAAGCAAGTGTCTGTTCGGGTGTCCACGTCTGTGGCTTCCTACTAAAAATTGCTTGCTGAGCATTGTGTTTTGCTCCTTTATGGGGAGTATTACCGCTTCGTCATGCAGGCATGATGAAAACATCCGGTCGCTGTCCGGAGTGCTGTGTTTTGAGTCGTGTGGAGCTTCATCCACTGCGTCTTACTGGTCCCCGGCGACCACTTTGGTGCTGCGTAATTTAGAACCGGCCGGCCAGTTGCCTTGTATGTNTGCGCCTCGTCATGCAGGCATGATGAAAACATCCGGTCGCTGTCCGGAGTGCTGTGTTTTGAGTCGTCCACTGCGTCTTACTGGTCCCCGGCGACCACTTTGGTGCTGCGTAATTTAGAACCGGCCGGCCAGTTGCCTTGTATGTTGCCAGCTAGCGACTTGAGGACCTTGTTGCGGCTCTGTACTGCGTTGATAATTGCAGTTGTATGCGCACAGAAGGAGAGCAGACTGTCGTAAGTTACTCAGAGTATTTTCGGGTTATTCATCGTCGGAATTGGTGTGTAATCGACGTGAATACCCAGCGGTAGTCTGACCTCCTTCGGCCAGGTGGTAAAGAGGGTAGCCGAGGATTTTGTTGGGGAGAGGGTTAGGCAACCGTTTACTTTCGAGGACAAATGTTCAATTCCATTCCCAGACGCCATTATCGAACAATCGTCAGCGTAAGANCCCTCCTTCGGCCAGGTGGTAAAGAGGGTAGCCGAGGATTTTGTTGGGGAGAGGGTTAGGCAACCGTTTACTTTCGAGGACAAGTGTTCAATTCCATTCCCAGACGCCATTATCGAACAATCGTCAGCGTAAGAGGCAATCGAGACTCCCTGTGGTGGTTGAGGGAGCTTGGAAATATAGTATTTAAACTGTAATAGGGAAAGGACACCACCCTGTGGAACCCCCTGTTTTAGTTTTTAGGTTTGCTCGATTTGTCTATAAACATAACTGATGAGTCTCGACCACTCAGATAATTCGCCGACCACCGTTTGAGTCTCTGTGGAAGAGAGAGAAGAGTCAATGTTCTGGCTTGGCTTTTCACTTCGATTAAATATATATTAATATGTTCGTGCATATGTATGAATGTACGTACATTAGGCCAAAAAACAACTGTTAAATATGAGGATATTTTTTTTAGAGTTTTTAGCGTTTCCACCTACGTTGAAAAATTATTTAAAATGTAAAATTTTATTTCTGTACTGCTTTTGTTAATGTTGTATAATTTTTAAGCGAGTTGAGGTATTTAGGCCGTTTAAAACTATGAATTTATAAAGTCTGCGCGCTAGGCATACGAAAGATATCAATCCCCCTAAGTTTACCTTAAAATATTTCCGGGGGTACGCCGCGTGAACGTGTAACCTTCTGACAGGTGTCACGGCGGGTTCTTAATATTTGCAACTTAAATTCAGTAACTTGGGTTCGATAAAATACCACTTCTCAGTACTATAGCTATATGCCTCCAGAGGTATGCATCATGCGATTTATAGATTATATGGGCTGAGAAAATAAATCTCATTCGAAAGCGGCTTTGGAATTGGAATAAAGATGGTGAGTGTCGATCTTGTTCTAGCGGGTCCATTTCAAGTTTTGACGCATTGTGGATATCTAATCAATGATGGATTTACCACACTACCGCCGTGGTCGTAAGTCGCCTCATTTTCTACTCTAATTTTTAGGCGTTTTCCTATCGACCAGCATTTCAAGCTCTACCTACCAACGTTCTCTGGTGTCGCTTTTTTAGTTACTCACCACATAACTCGTATTGCTTTCGTTCGCAGCATGGCCCCGTAGGTGGTATCATTTTACTCTGCAGCGTGGTGGCATTCCACACCGTACCAATTGTTCTTTTGCGGCTCGCTGAAATCCGACTACATCTTCGGCAGCAGTGCACAGTGAGCGGGAGATTCGGTGCCACATATATCTTTTGTTGGAAGTGTTTTCTCAAAGAGCAGGTGTGGAAGTTGAGTAGAGAAGGTGTGAGTTATCCGTTGTGGATTGCGGCTTTTTGATTTCGAGCTCTCCCTGTGTTGCTGGATGCACTTTTTTTGCGCACATCGGCATGTGTGTATCTTGGCTGCAACAAGATAGTGATCCGTGTCGATGTTATTGGGAAATGCTCCCAATGTATGAAAACGCAGTGAAGTTGTAGATAGGAAGTTTTATTTTAGAATGAAAAATTTCTCGTATACATTTTTCACATTTGAAAATAAGAACAATAGTGAGTAAGTATTTTTGCTTTACAATATTAGCAAGTAAATATTCGTATAGTGTTTTCCAAAAATCCAACACTTCCCCTCAAAAATACAAAACTTATTTCAATAACAATTCGCTTCTAAACTTATTCAATTTAATGAAATGTAATGGCTTGGTTAGTAAATCTGCAACCATATTATCAGTCGGACAATATTGTATATTTACTATATCTTTCTGTTTTAGGTCGCGTACAAAATGATACTTTGTGTCTATATGCTTTGTTCTACGACTAAATTTTTCGTTATCAACAAGCTTTACACAACTTTGGTTATCTTCAAAAATAGTAATGCGCTGCACCTCTGACAACTCGAAGTCTAAAATTAGCTTTCTTAACCACAATGCCTCTTGACAAGCCTCTGCCAACGCAATGTATTCTGCTTCTGTTGAGGACAATGAAACACAATTTTGCTTCCTGCAGCTCCAGCTTATGCAAGCACCTCTATATTTGAAGATATATCCACTATTTGATTTTCTGTCATCACGGTTTTGTGCCCAATCGGCGTCTGCATATCCCACCAGAACTTCAGTTTTCTTACTTTCTAGTTTTAGCTTCAAGTCTTTAGTGCCAATCAAATATTTTATTAACCTCTTGAGCTCCACCCAATCGCTTTCGGTCGGTCTGCTTACATGACGACTTAGAATTGACACAACAGCTGCAATATCAGGACGAGTATTAATGCTTATGTATAATAAACAGCCAATAAGTTCATGATACAAAGTGTTATTTTCTAGTAATTTCATTTCATCGCGGTGTAAATTTATGTATCCAACATCCATTGGGATTTTTGAAAATTTTGCGTCTTGAAGTCCAGCTTTCTTAGCTAAATTTACAATATAATTTTCTTGATTTAGAGTATAATATCCGGACTCCTCCCTCTCAATTTTGATACCCAGATAAAAATTAATTTTTCCAAGCCGTGATATTTCAAAATTATCTTCTAATATTTTTTCGACAATTTCGAAATCGGTGTTTACATTTGAGGCAACTAATACGTCATCAACGTAAACCAATACGATATGTAGTGATCTTCCCTCTTTTTCTTCAGAAGACAGCAATCAGCTTCTCCTCGATGAAAACCTGCTGCACGTAAAACATCGAAAAATTTGTTACTCCAACATCTTGCAGATTGCTTTAACCCATATAAACTTTTTTTAAGTTTGCATACTAGTACTTCTGCATTTTTCGATTTGACTTCATAACCCGGTGGCTGGCGCATATAAATGTCTTCTACTAAATTTCCATTTAAAAACGCAGTTTTTATATCATAGTGCTTAACCGTGTAATTTAGCGAACCCGCCACTGCTAAAAACGTGCGGAAAGTGGTTGAACGTATTACCGGTGCATATACCTCTTCGTAGTCAACTCCATACTTTTGTGTAAAACCTTGCGCAACCAACCTAGCTTTGTACTTTAATATATTTCCGTTTACGTCTCTTTTGATTTTGTAAATCCATTTGCAGTCTATTGCCTTACGCCCTCGGGGTAGAGTTACCAAAATCCACGTTCCAGTTTTACGAAGAGAATCCATTTCATCATCCATAGCTCTCATCCATTTGGATTTATCTTGTCGAACTAAAACGTCTTTGTAATGGCTTGGCTCTTCTGCTTCTGATACTAAGCAGGTATATTTAACTGGGGGTTTTGAAACTCGCTTTGATCTTCTAAGCTCTTCTTCTGGAACAATGGTGTCATCAGATGAAATATCAACCATTGAATTCATCATTAAGTCTTGTTGTGAAATTATAACGCTGTCATTGCCTTCATCTACAGCTTCATCTTAATCTGCAGTCTTCTAATTCACTGTGTTCTGTATTTTTCTTTTTACTAGCTTCTAGTGATATGCCCACTTCTTCCGAGATTTGTCCAGATTGCTTTTCAAATTCCAAATCATCTTTAAGAATTACGTAATCTCGGCTAATGACAATTTTCTTCTTCTCTTTACTCAAAAATCTGAGCGCCTTCGACTCCTCTGAATATCCCACGAAAATTAATTTTTCTGTTTTCCTGCATAACTTATTACGTTTTTTAGCTGGTATTAGAACGTGAGCTTTTGAACCAAACCGTACATATCAACTTTTCTTCCTTCCCATAATTCAAAAGGAATATTATTATTTGACCTTGTCGGTAGACGATTTTGAATATAATTTGCTGTAACTATCGCCTCACCCCAAAACTCATCGTTAAGGTCTGCATCAGCTAGCATACATCGCACCATCTCAGTTAAGTACCGATTTCGTCTTTCAGCTACTCCATTTTGTTGTGGAGTGTACGGTGTTGTGAACTGTTGCTGAACACCTAAGCTTGCTAAATACTGCCCAACAGCTATACCAGTAAACTCTCCTCCTCTATCAGATCTTATGATTTTTGGAGTCTTTTGAAATTTTGTTCTAACGAAACTTATAAAATCTTTTAAGCGAGCTACGACCTCGGACTTGCGTCTGAGTAAATACAAATTACAGTACCTACTGTAATCATCAATAAACGTCACGAAGTAACGGAAACCACTTGGTGTTGTTTTATTCATTACAGCAACATCTGTGTGTATTAAATCTAACACAGCACCTGACTGCTCACCTGCTACCTTCGGAAATGGTTTTCTTGTCAGCTTACCAATAAGGCATACTTCGCACTGAAACTCAGCATCACACGGATTGACTTTGATGTTCTTGTCCTTCAAATACGACCACACAACCTTGATGTCACGATGACCCAACTTTCGATGCCAGTCATGTACACATCCTTGATGTCGTCCAGCACTGTTCACCATATTCACCTCTGCACAAGTCACCCTCAGCTTGTATAAATCATTGTTTAATTCAGCTGTGGCTTTTACTTGATTATGTTTAATAATTTTACAATTATTTCCTTCAAAGAGTACTTGATAACCCATCTCGGTTAACTTCTTCACCGATAGCAAGTTGCTTTCTATTGAAGAAACGAACAAAACATCCTTTACATTTATCCTTTCAGACTCACCATCAGCATTTATTATCTCGATGTGACCACTGCCTCTGCCTTGCGACCGAATTTGGTAACCATTTGCGACATTAACAGCTTCTTGGATATTATCGTTTAGCATGTCAAAAAAAAAACCCGATTGTTTGCGATGTGACATGTTGCTCCTGAATCGATGTACCAATCATTTTTCGTCGACTTGCCTAACCAAAAACATTGCTCTTCCAGTGAATCATCTTGTTTCCCGGCCATATTAACGTGATATTTTTGCTTCTCTTTAAAAAATTTACAATCCTTCTTCATGTGCCCTTTTTTCTTGCAATAAAAACACTCGATCTGAACTCCCGTCCTTTTGAATTGAGTCTTTCTCCCTTCGATTTTCAGCACCGCCGAATCCGAAGTATTCCGTTTGTGCACCTTACGTTTAGCCTCTTCCAAAAGTTTTCCTTTGACGAAGTTAATGTTAAGCTGTATCTCATCTCTTGCTTCCAACGCAACAATTAATGGATCGTATGACTCCGGAAGACTGCTCAACAGCATAGCAACAGTCCAGGAACTGCTTAGTGGATCACCCATCATGGATAGCTGCTCAACGTAACTCATCAAATCGTTAATATGCTGCTCCATTTTCTCATCGTCGTATAATTGCATTTTGCAAATCGTCTTCATCAGAAAAACACGACTGCTAAGGGATGGTTTTTCATAAAACTCTTTCAGGACATTCCAATAATCCTTGGCTGTAACCGCGTTTTTGAAATGCACCAGTTGATCATCATTCACCATCAGTCCAACGGTTGCACGAGCTTGTCCGTCCTGCTTGATCCAGTTTGCGTCCGGCTGCGCTGGCTTCGGCTTTGAGACTATGTCCCACAAATCTTCCTTGATCAGCAGTAGTTCCATCTTTACCTTCCATGTTGCGTAGTTTTCACCATTTAGTTTGGCGATCGTTGTACTAACGCCTTCCTTCGACATTGCGCGATGGCCCATAACCTATTGGGAAATGCTCCCAATGTATGAAAACGCAGTGAAGTTGTAGATAGGAAGTTTTATTTTAGAATGAAAAATTTCTCGTATACATTTTTCACATTTGAAAATAAGAACAATAGTGAGTAAGTATTTTTGCTTTACAATATTAGCAAGTAAATATTCGTATAGTGTTTTCCAAAAATCCAACAGATGTTTGGTCCTCGGTCCATCGCCATCGAGTTGGTTCCACGATTTTCGTTCTAGAAACAGCCAAGTAGCTAGAACCAAGTGACATATTACAGGCTCGGGGCCCCGCGGAATTCAAACAGCCCCAGTCTGCAATAGAGCGTTTTCCGTGGAGACTGAATTAATAACGATAGGACCAATGATACCTTCTTTGTCTATCCTGGCACCTGTAGTAGACCGTCGCAAGCCACCACATGTTTTTTGGCTCGTCAATCGCTTTGGTGATGGCGGCGATGCCACCCATAGTCTTCCCGCTGCCATCATCGATTAACCGCCGTATTCTACAAAGTCACAAACTTTAGCTCATCGCGGCTGTGATTTCTGCTGTTCCTCAAAGTTTGCCGCTATAACATAAGTTTTTAAGCTTTTGTGTATTTTTCTAGCACCTAAATTTGAATTTTGGGGATACATCTTGATTTCTAGACAACAGTTATGAGATAACTTGTGTAACTCTGTTAGAATAGAGGGTTAAGTCTCCGAACATTGTAAGTCCATGCCCTCAACTCATAGCCCTCTAAACATTTACAGTGGTCTTTTTATAAAAGAAGGCGGTCACATCCAATGCTTTATTTTAACTTTCATTGTAACTTTGCTTAAGCTGCCGAGTCCTAAATCCAACGCTCAAACAGATCATATCACTAGACACGAATAAAGGCGCGTGCTCAAAAGTTGGTGGCGAAAAAAGACTTGTTAACCTATTTGACGACAAAGAAAGACGCGTAAAATTATTTTCGTGGTCAATTATGTTTGAAGGGACAGTCCTTGGCCGTGTATAAATCTATGTTTATGCGCATTTCTTCGCCCTCAACTAGGTTACGAGTCTTTCTTCGCCGAAGTTTTTCTTAAGCGTCTTTTTTCGTAATTTTTTTTTGTTGCGTCTTTTTTCGCCGTCAAAACACTAACACGCCCTTATTCGTGTCTAGTAACGATATGTTATTTTTAACTGCTACACGTTTATATAGCATGACTCTTGTACAAAGACAGACACTCTTGCAGTAGCATCTCGCGGTGGACAGCTCCTGCAAATTTCAATCAGTTTTTAGACCAAAAAAGTCGGGGTAGCGGCAAAAAACGGCTCCATACGTTTTGGTTACCCCATCTCGCACATGGACTGCTCATGTTGCCCAAGGTGCGCAAGAGTAGGATTTAAGCATATTCGAGTTACTATAGTTTCACACCCCGAAGCCCTGCTATACCTAATTGCACTCCTAACCAAACTATTGGTGCGCTCTTATTGAATTATTAGCCCTGTTTTCGTGCGCACTATCCAGAATGGCGAGGGGAAATTGAGAGCAAAAATAACAACTGAACTTGCAAGTTTTACTGGATTTTTACTAGATACATTTTTACTAGTAACTATTTTCCAGTAAGAAAAACAGCTGATGGCATGACTAAGCGATTTACACTAACAAAAAAATTGTTGGTGAGGTTTTTATAGTTGCAATTGACAAGATAAACCTATTTAAATATATGGGAGATTCCATGAGAAACTGAACCTCCGTGTAAAAATTACTTTCTTTATAAAACTAACAAACGTGTGGATAAGACATTTGTAAAAATCTTGAATCCCCCAAAAAATAACAAATTAAAGCTTTAAATGCACTTTTATTACCTTTTTTACGTTTTGAAATCCAAGTTCTAAGTAAATTTGGAGTGAGTTTAATGTAGGTTGTGTCGAAAGAACTGTCAAAAAATTTGCGATTCATAATTCAAGTGTTTGGTAAGAAAAATATATATGTAGTAGAACTCATCTGCTTTTAATAAAATTGTTTTATACATATATTAAATTGTGTGAGTGCTTTATCTATATTATGAGTTATTATTAACCAGTATTGGTGTCCCAACCGTGACAGCTAGAAGTGGGACAGTTGTCAGAGGTAGGTTTACAGGATTGATAACCTTAATTTGCTTGTTGAGGTGAATGCAGGGGAGGAGGGGGGCAGCGTGGACTCGCCCATTACCTATATACCCTTGTGGTCAGCTGATTAAGTTAAGTGACATTTTGACCAGTTTTGGTTTTTTCTTTTGTTTATTTAATGTTTATCGTTTTTTTTTTTATAAAAGTCTAGCACATTAAATAACCAGAACCACAAACATCCACATTTAAAACTTAAATTTTGGATTTTTTTTATATTAAATTTAAGTTTTTAAATCTATTATTTATATTAATTTTTTTTGTAGTCTTTGCTTTGTTTGTACTTATTCGTGGTTCTTTGTTTTGTTATAAAGACGTCAAGTTCACACAGAAAGTGAAATAAATTCGCAGAGTTCTCGTAAAATATATCTGCTCCAAAAAGCAGGTCCTTTTATTTGTCCCACTCGTGACAGAAGAAATAACTCAGATTTTTTTCCATATGTAAGCTGGAATTTTATTCGTATTTTATAATGACTCATATAATAGTCAACTAGGTGTAGCTTTATCAAAATCTCGAATTGTTGAGTACTTTATACTTAAATTTAAACAAGAAAGAACATTTTTTCTTTACAAATGTCCCACCCATGACGGTGGAATCGCCCATATAATAAGATGAGAAATACTATTTTTCTTAGAAAATTGCTTCGAAAAATAACAAATTATTCAGCTGTTCGTAAAACTTGCAACTACTTGCTGCTTCGTTTTCGTACTTTCTTGCATATTTCTTTCATTGGGAGTAAATATTGGCTTATTCTCCGAAATTTGGTACTGGATAGTTTTTTGTTGGTAAAAACGAAAACACAACTATTGATTAGTAGTAGTTGTATTCATTTGGAGAAGCCGAAAAGAATTAGCCAGTAAAAAAATTCGGAGAATAAGGTAAATTACTCTCCCAAAGAGGAATTGCAGAAGCTTTAGTGTCAGCTGGCGTCCACGGTTGCATTTAGAACATATTTTTTTAAAATCATTTCAAGTGGAAAACAAAAGAGGACATATACTTATATTTCTTCTTACTCTGACTTCCTTCAACATACGCCTGAATTTCTTTGTGGTAGTTACTGTCGGATTTCCTATATCGACAGTGGTGTCGGCTGCGTTCAATTGTTTGTTGTTGTTTATCTATTGTAAGTTGGAAGTCAGCATATACTTATTTAAATAATTTAATAATTTTAATAATTATCGTACAATAAAATTTTAAATTTAATATTCATGCTAAATACATGCATACAAACATTTCACTAATTTCGTTTTGTTTTGTTTATTTATGTTCTTATTTTTCAGTGGCTTCAATATTCAACTCTCTCCCAGCGAACGCTCCCACTCCGATGAGGCCATTTACAAGGATCTACATTCGACGTAAGCAAATGAAATCTTATACAAATATTATAGAGACATCCTGTTTCCATTTTTAGTTGTAAGCTTATTCTAAAACAATGAAATCCTTCAACGACAGTGAGCTTCTCTGGCATTACCCGCTCACACACTCACCTCTTTTTAAATTACTGTTAGTGGGCTTTGGCTGCACGAAGAGCAGTAATGCGTTAGTTCCAAGAAAATATTTTTAGCATTAAAAATTGTTTTCTCTCTAAAAATAGGCGTGCATTTAGCTACCGGCTACTAAACCTACCCACATATGTAGATATGTTTTATTATATGTATGTATTTCTATACATTCTTACATACATACATACTTAAATACATACTTCTCATTTTTCTGTTTCCATATACTTTGCTATTTCTTCCTATTTTCTGCCTACTTATCGCACATACTTTTACCGCTGCCATCACTCTGCGCGTTTGTGTGAAACAACCAACCACCCAATCAATCAAATGCCCAATCAACAAATTAAATAATCGATCTACTAATTAAACATGTATCGAATGCTTACAAATATCGCACGCATGCACACGCACTTCCGCACGCTTCAACACTTTGGTTTTCGATATTTTTTTTTTTTGCGTATTTTGGCCATGCGCCGCCAGCAGTGAACCGAAAAAGAACGGCAGTCTGGATGGACCGGCAGAATATTATGATCGGGCCTCACACAGCGGCTCACTCTCCGTGGAAGATGAAAATAGCGATATAACGATCGAGAATGGTACGGAAGATACCGAGGACTATGAAGAGGATCTATTTTCCAACTTATTTGAAAACTTCGACGACGAGCAGCATTCCGTAAACAGCGCTAGCTCAGGCATTACTATGGCATCCAGTAATTACTCGTCGAATGCGCATATGCGCAGTGCCACAGTTGGCAATTTGAGTGGCATAAATAGCCGGGATTATCAAGGCTGCGTCGCTGCTGGCGATAGCGTTAGAGGCACTATCACATCATTGGGTAGCAGCCATTCGGGTTCGACGGACAACCAAAGTTTACAGCGTTTAGCCGCCACAGCGTGGAGTTACCAGGCAACTGCTAGAGAAGTAGGTGGCCATGAGTATCTCAATGATATTTATTTTGAAGAGGATGAAAAAGTTTACGAGGACTTATGCTACGTCACGTTCTCTTCGAAGTCAACTGAGGTGCGCACCACAGTATTTTATTGTTTGTTGCATCCTGTCCTCCAAATTATATATGAGAATATGTATGTATGTATATATTCTTAGTAGGTGCTGCCACTGCTGCATACATACTTACACACTTGTAAATTTAAATATGCAAAATATTCACACCATATTTTGCATATACTCCTCCGTATGCAAATATGTGCATGTGCGAGTCTGTATGTAGGCGCGCACTTACCTATGTATATATTTATATACTTTTTCACATATTCATATATGCAGTGGCTCGTTTAACCAAATGGTTGTTATAGTAGCTTTGTTTTATTATCACATACGCTCTTCTGTTTTGGTGCAACAATTTCATTGTTACTTGAATGCTTGTTACCTGATTCAGGAGCACGTATGCACCTACCACGTCCCTTGGCGTTCGGATTCAGGACCATGCGTGCTACTGCTTACATTGTATTTTTGAGTGTGTTCTGTTTGCTTAGTATCTGTAGAATACCTTCTTCTAATCGTTTTGCTGTTGAGTATGTAAATGAAGTGCAATCTCCGTTTTTTGTTTTTGTAAAAAATATTTATGAATCAATTCCTACTCCCCAACTTCTTTTATTGCCCTTAAATTTTTTAATTATTCGTTTCGTATTCATCTCACAATCATGCGGCTTTATTCATTTTTGAACTTGTGTAGAATATCTTGTAATTGCATGAATATGGCTCGTTTGAATTTCATAAATTTTTTTTTTCAATAAAATTAATTTTTTCATTCATTTCACTTGCTATTAAGTTTTAAAAATAGTCCCCTTCATGTTGTTATTTTATGTTCTGAACCAGCCTGGTCGCGCACCATTTTCAAATATTTTCTTAAAGTAAATTGCAGAAAATTGTAGAAGAAAATTTACACCCTTATTCTAGAACTCGAATTTTCGTTATTCGTAATTCGTAGCTACGTTACGAAAAACGAAAAATCGACATGCTGCAACCCTTGCGGAAACCTGTACAGCATTGCCAGCTATCAGTGGTTTTTCGAAGACAGCTGTATGAAGGAAAACAAAGTGGAAAGGATTTAAAAAAAAACATTCATAAAGTGATTATTTACAGGTCTATTCTGCACGTTACCGAAAATTTTTTAACCGAAAAATTTTATTATCAAAACATGTTATCAGTTCTTGTCACCGCGAATCTAGGTATGTTGGTAATCCAGTTGAAATATTCAGCAATTCAGCTATGAAGAATTGTGGAAATTCTGGCATTGCATTTTTCACGGGGCAATACTTTGTTACCAGCTTATGACATGGTAACAAAATTTACCGATTTCAAGAGTACACAAAATGCGAAGAGGGTTTAAAAATTGAGAAGAACTTATTTACCGGTTACAAAATTTTTATTACCAGCGCAGAATAGACTTGCTATGGTAAAATTGCTTGATTTTACATATTTTGAAGGAAACGGTGGATTCTATTGTATTTGCAATTATAGCAGCAGAGTAAGAGCGCGCTATGGAAGTGAATTCACAAAGCTATACGGAGTTGTCGGGCATAGTAACCATGGAAATGTGTTCAGTTTGGAAAGGAACCCCTCAAGTCAGATAGGGCAGTTTTCACTATGTCGCGTTAACACTAATTCTCCGTTAAACATCGTTATCGACTCCATGTTATGGGCATGGAGCCGATTGGGTCGATAGCGATGTTTAACTCAGAGTTGCAATAACCAGATATGTTGCAAACAGCCCTTTGAGTATTACTCCACAACAAGGTATTTTTACGGCTTGAGCGCCGAAAGCCACCCTGAAAAGCTTGTGAAGTTTTACTCTTATACTCTATCACTTCACTAGTCCTTAAAATCCCCTTCACTAATACCACTTTCCGTTCGGTCTGACTTTGTCGAAGCTGCACTAAATGAGACAGTTTTACTTTATGTGAAACAGCTTTACGTACTGCGCTAAAATTTTGTCGATTCTGCCTACATCACGCGTTCGAGGAACGAAAGTGTGACCATCCTCAGCAAATCCGTTAGTTGAGCTAGACAATAAATACTTTGGACTAAACTGATATATGTATATGTACACTTCATACACTTCATTCCCACGACAGTCGGTTCTACTTAACGGAATTACTCGGATCTTACCCGACCAAGGGCTGTTGTTTTGGCGATCTAGACCCGTTTATGTCGATGAAATATCTCTGACGTAGTTCGTCCATAGGTCTGCATCTGCTACGTATTCTTCTGCTAGGGCTGGCATCTAGTCAAACCCCGGCCCAGGAACTTACACCTGCTGTGTATGCCAGAGACAACTACACCACAACTCCACCTCAGTTAAGTGCAATGTTTGCAACCGGTGGAGTCACCTTAGGGTCAGATCAGGTCTACGGACACATCGACACTGGCCCCTTTCTGCGCAAACACAGCTGCTTCCACGCAAATCGCAGTCTGCCTGAGCAGCTCAACACAAACACCACACAACACAATAGACCAAACAACAGACACAACCGCACCACTACCCACACGCCGCCGGCAACAACTCCTGGTTCCTCCAACAATATGCACGGTATGTCAGACCAAGATATTCCGTAAAGTGGCATCAGTCAAGTGCAACACCTGTCTTGGCTGGTGCCACTTCAGGGCATGTTAAGGTCTGCGCACCACGCGAGATTGGAGGAGGAATTTTCGTGTTCCGCTGCACGGTCGCAAGCCCAAACTGCGACGCCGCTCACCGCCATTGACTGAACATGCATGTTGATGCTGAAAAATTTTGGTCTTGCAGGAGTAGACTATTTAGCCAAAGTTCTCAGCCTGCCAATGGCCACTCTCTTCATTACAGACATCTGGAAGGAGGGGAGAGTGATCCCACTGCTCAAGCTGGGGAAAATAGCTAACAACGCAGCGTCTTATCGCCCGATAATACTCCTTTCCCAGGTAGCGAAGACACTAGAGGTCTTGCTACTTCTGTATTTTAAGAACCACCTGACCCCAGCAAAGCATCAGCATGGTTTCCGTAAAGTGCTCAACACAACAAGAGCACTTAAGGCCATAAACACTCAGATAACACCTGACCTAAACCGCAACTATTCTAGTAGCGATGGATCTGTGGAAGGCCGTCAGTCACTCCACGCTACTACACTCAAACGGTGGTCGGCAAATTATAATTAATTTTTAATTAGATAATTATCTGAGTGGTCGACACTCGTCAGTATTTTTAAGAGACAAATGGGGCAAACCTTGAAAAGTTAAACAGGGGGTCCACAGGGTGGTTTTTCTTTCCCTATTACTGTTTAACTACTACATTTTCAAGCTCCCTAAGCCACCAGAGGGAGTGTCGATTGTCTTCTACGCTGACGATTGTTCGATAATGGCGTCTGAGAATAGATCCGATCTTTCTCGCTTCTTCACTACTAGGAGCCTAATCCTCTCCCCTGAAAAATCCTCAGCTACTCTGTTTACCACCTGTACAACCGCTACTACAACAACAACCACCTGGACAAAGGAGGTTAGACTACCGCTGGGTATTCGCGTTGATGACACACCAATTCCGACATTGAATAACCCGAAAATACTCGGAGCAACTTTCGACAGTCTGCTCTCCTTCTCTGCGCATACAAACGCAATTATCAACAAAGATGAAGCTGCAGATGACCTAAAACACAGCACTCTGGGCAGCGACCGGATGTCTTCTGCTGCGCAAATGCTCCCCATAAGAAAGCACAACACAATGCTCTGCAAGCAATTCTTAGTAGGGAGCCACAGACGTAGATACCTAAACAGAGGAGCCCTCTCCAAGGCATGCCAGAGGGCATCTATACGAACTCACGGACGAAAACCAGAGGTTCATAAAGCAGCCTCTGGACCCGACAGCATATCAACAGGCCCCGAACGGGGGCCTTGAGACCGACTCCCTGTGAATGGCTCTCTGGGCACACAACCACCTGACGTGGACGACACGAGCTTCATCTGTCTCGGGAGATTCGGACCACAATAGCCCAACTTCGCTCTGGCTACTGCAGCAGGTTGAACTCATACCTGAGCAGACTAAATGCAGATGTGCGCTATGAGTGCCCGGCATGCGGAGAGACACCCCATTACTTCAAACATCTCTTCGCATGCCCACAAACCCTACACAGCAACTCTTCTGTCCCTGTGGACCGACCCCATAGGAGCTGCACGCTTCTTGCGTCTTCCGCTAGTTGAGCTTGACGACAACGACTAAGATACTGGCCAATCTAGGCAGGGTTGTTGAAGCCGCTACAACAACGGCTTACACTTACATAGGTATATGTAGTTTGAGAGCCTATTCTAGTCCCAACATATGATTCAGGCAATGTTTAAATTAATACGATGACGACTTGTATTTGTTAATTTAACATTTTTATAATAGGCGTACACTCAAACATAAGAAAATACGGCATAAGTAAAGAATATCCACCGTTTCGATAGAGAAAACGAGGAATGGGGTTTAATAGAGTTTTAAATGCTGAGCACACATATACAAATTTTATATTGCAGAAATTTTTTCCAAAAAACGCCTTATTAACATAGCTCATAAATATATTTTCTGAAATGTATATTTGATTTTCTTTTGTTTGATGTAAGGCATATCAGGCATTTCATGTCACCGCGGCCACCTTTCTTTAAAGTGCTGTATCTTGGAAACCTTTTAACGAAACTTAATGATAAAAAATGTATTTCTTTCGTCTTATTATGGGCTTTAATTGTACACTTTTTACATTAATGTGCAACGTATGCAAAAAAATATGTAAACATTTTTCTTTTTGATTTTTTTTATTATAGCATTTTTGAAAATTTTTATTTTTGTATAAAAACATTGTCTATAATAGGCGTGTTTTATTTGACGAGAAAATTAAGTTATTAGCTTATTTTGTATGGAAGACTTAGCCAATATAGTTATGTTGGCCAAGTCTTCCATACAAAATAAGGTAATAGCTTAAATTTCGCGTCAAATAAAACACGCCTAATGTCAACTTTAAGTACCCAAATGGGCGTAATGGGCTACTTATGCGTATGGGTTCGTCTAACACTCGAGCAATATTATAAATAGACATTGAAATTTTATGAAATTGTATATTTTTGAAAGAGCCTACACAGAAAGGTGNCCTACACAGAAAGGTGTTCTGTGCAAAAGGTGTTCAGCCCCTCTTCTTCGGCAA